>NW_019211457.1:7896311-7919515 GCF_002443255.2 Varroa destructor | reverse complement strand
ACGAGTTTTACCATCAACATGAGAACCATCTGGTACTTGAAAACTTTAACGAGTTGGCCGTTTAGCCGTTGTGGCAGGAAAGAGAGCCATCTGGTACTAAAAAGCCTCAACGAGTTTAGCCATTAACGTCGAGAATTATCTGGTTCTCGGAAGCCTTAATGAGTCTAACCATCTGGCTGCTGTGGCAAAGAAGAGATCCATCTGGTACTTGAAAGGCCCAACGAGTTTGGTCATCTAGCCATTGCGGTGACAAAGAAAGCTATCTGGTACTTCAAAGTCCCAACGAGTTTGGCCATCTGGCCGTTGTGGCAGATAAGAGAGTCACTAATACTTAAAAGCTCAAACGAGTTTTACCATCAACATGGAGAACCATCTGGTACTTAAAAACTTTAACGAGTTGGCCGTTTAGCCGTTGTGGCAGGAAAGAAAGCCATCTGTACTAAAAAGCCTCAACGAGTTTAGCCATTAACTCGAGAATTATCTGGTTCTCGGAAGCCTTAATGAGTCTAACCATCTGGCTGCTGTGGCAAAGAAGAGATCCATCTGGTACTTGAAGGCCCCAACGAGTTTGGTCATCTAGCCATTGCGGTGACAAAGAAAGCTATCTGGTACTTCAAAGTCCCAACGAGTTTGGCCATCTGGCCGTTGTGGCAGATAAGAGAGTCACAATACTTAAAAGTCAAACGAGTTTTACCATCAACATGAGAACCATCTGGTACTTGAAAACTTTAACGAGTTGGCCGTTTAGCCGTTGTGGCAGGAAAGAGAGCCATCTGGTACTAAAAAGCCTCAACGAGTTTAGCCATTAACATCGAGAATTATCTGGTTCTCGGAAGCCTTAATGAGTCTAACCATCTGGCTGCTGTGGCAAAGAAGAGATCCATCTGGTACTTGAAGGCCCCAACGAGTTTGGTCATCTAGCCATTGCGGTGACAAAGAAAGCTATCTGGTACTTCAAAGTCCCAACGAGTTTGGCCATCTGGCCGTTGTGGCAGATAAGAGAGTCACTAATACTTAAAAGCTCAAACGAGTTTTACCATCAACATCGAGAACCATCTGGTACTTGAAAACTTTAACGAGTTGGCCGTTTAGCCGTTGTGGCAGGAAAGAGAGCCATCTGGTACTAAAAAGCCTCAACGAGTTTAGCCATTAACGTCGAGAATTATCTGGTTCTCGGAAGCCTTAATAAGAGATCCATCTGGTACTTGAAAGCCCCAACGAGTTTGGTCATCTAGCCATTGCGGTGACAAAGAAAGCTATCTGGTACTTCAAAGTCCCAACGGGTTTGGCCATCTAGCCGTTGTGGCAGATAAGAGAGTCACTAATACTTAAAAGCTCAAACGAATTTTACCATCAACATGGAGAACCATCTGGTACTTAAAAACTTAACGAGTTGGCCGTTTAGCCGTTGTGGCAGGAAAGAAGCCATCTAGTACTAAAAAGCCTCAACGAGTTTAGCCATTAACATCGAGAATTATCTGGTTCTCGGAAGCCTTAATGAGTCTAACCATCTGGCTGCTGTGGCAAAAAGAGATCCATCTGGTACTTGAAGGCCCCAACGAGTTTGGTCATCTAGCCATTGCGGTGACAAAGAAAGCTATCTGGTACTTCAAAGTCCCAACGAGTTTGGCCATCTGGCCGTTGTGGCAGATAAGAGAGTCACTAATACTTAAAAGCTCAAACGAGTTTTACCATCAACATGGAGAACCATCTGGTACTTAAAAACTTTAACGAGTTGGCCGTTTAGCCGTTGTGGCAGGAAAGAAAGCCATCTAGTACTAAAAAGCCTCAACGAGTTTAGCCATTAACATCGAGAATTATCTGGTTCTCGGAAGCCTTAATGAGTCTAACCATCTGGCTGCTGTGGCAAAGAAGAGATCCATCTGGTACTTGAAAGGCCCAACGAGTTTGGTCATCTAGCCATTGCGGTGACAAAGAAAGCTATCTGGTACTTCAAAGTCCCAACGAGTTTGGCCATCTGGCCGTTGTGGCAGATAAGAGAGTCACTAATACTTAAAAGTTCAAACGAGTTTTACCATCAACATGGAGAACCATCTGGTACTTGAAAACTTTAACGAGTTGGCCGTTTAGCCGTTGTGGCAGGAAAGAGAGCCATCTGGTACTAAAAAGCCTCAACGAGTTTAGCCATTAACGTCGAGAATTATCTGGTTCTCGGAAGCCTTAATAAGAGATCCATCTGGTACTTGAAAGCCCCAACGAGTTTGGTCATCTAGCCATTGCGGTGACAAAGAAAGCTATCTGGTACTTCAAAGTCCCAACGGGTTTGGCCATCTAGCCGTTGTGGCAGATAAGAGAGTCACTAATACTTAAAAGCTCAAACGAATTTTACCATCAACATGGAGAACCATCTGGTACTTAAAAACTTTAACGAGTTGGCCGTTTAGCGTTGTGGCAGGAAAGAGAGCCATCTGGTACTAAAAAGCCTCAACGAGTTTAGCCATTAACGTCGAGAATTATCTGGTTCTCGGAAGCCTTAATAAGAGATCCATCTGGTACTTGAAGGCCCCAACGAGTTTGGTCATCTAGCCATTGCGGTGACAAAGAAAGCTATCTGGTACTTCAAAGTCCCAACGAGTTTGGCCATCTGGCCGTTGTGGCAGATAAGAGAGTCACTAATACTTAAAAGCTCAAACGAGTTTTACCATCAACATCGAGAACCATCTGGTACTTAAAAACTTTAACGAGTTGGCCGTTTAGCGTTGTGGCAGGAAAGAAGAGCCATCTGGTACTAAAAAGCCTCAAGAGTTTAGCCATTAACGTCGAGATTATCTGGTTCTCGGAAGCCTTAATAAGAGATCCATCTGGTACTTGAAAGGCCCAACGAGTTTGGTCATCTAGCCATTGCGGTGACAAAGAAAGCTTCTGGTACTTCAAAGTCCCAACGGGTTTGGCCATCTAGCCGTTGTGGCAGATAAGAGAGTCACTAATCTTAAAAGCTCAAACGATTTTACCATCAACATGAGAACCTCTGGTACTTGAAAACTTTAACGATTGGCCGTTTAGCCGTTGTGGCAGGAAAGAGAGCCATCTGGTACTAAAAAGCCTCAACGAGTTTAGCCATTAACATCGAGAATTATCTGGTTCTCGGAAGCCTTAATAAGAGATCATCTGGTACTTGAAAGCCCCAACGAGTTTGGTCATCTAGCCATTGCGTGACAAAGAAAGCTTCTGGTACTTCAAAGTCCCAACGGGTTTGGCCATCGCCGTTGTGGCAGATAAGAGAGTCACTAATACTTAAAAGCTCAAACGATTTTACCATCAACTGGAGAACCATCTGGTACTTAAAAACTTTAACGAGTTGGCCGTTTAGCGTTGTGGCAGGAAAGAGAGCCATCTGGTACTAAAAAGCCTCAACGAGTTTAGCCATTAACGTCGAGAATTATCTGGTTCTCGGAAGCCTTAATAAGAGATCCATCTGGTACTTGAAAGCCCCAACGAGTTTGGTCATCTAGCCATTGCGGTGACAAAGAAAGCTTCTGGTACTTCAAAGTCCCAACGGGTTTGGCCATCTAGCCGTTGTGGCAGATAAGAGAGTCACTAATCTTAAAAGCTCAAACGAGTTTTACCATCAACATGAGAACCTCTGGTACTTAAAAACTTTAACGAGTTGGCCGTTTAGCGTTGTGGCAGGAAAGAGAGCCATCTGGTACTAAAAAGCCTCAACGAGTTTAGCCATTAACTCGAGAATTATCTGGTTCTCGGAAGCCTTAATAAGAGATCCATCTGGTACTTGAAGGCCCCAACGAGTTTGGTCATCTAGCCATTGCGGTGACAAAGAAAGCTATCTGGTACTTCAAAGTCCCAACGAGTTTGGCCATCTGGCCGTTGTGGCAGATAAGAGAGTCACAATACTTAAAAGCTCAAACGAGTTTTACCATCAACATCGAGAACCATCTGGTACTTGAAAACTTTAACGAGTTGGCCGTTTAGCCGTTGTGGCAGGAAAGAGAGCCATCTAGTACTAAAAAGCCTCAACGAGTTTAGCCATTAACATCGAGAATTATCTGGTTCTCGGAAGCCTTAATGAGTCTAACCATCTGGCTGCTGTGGCAAAGAAGAGATCCATCTGGTACTTGAAGGCCCCAACGAGTTTGGTCATCTAGCCATTGCGGTGACAAAGAAAGCTATCTGGTACTTCAAAGTCCCAACGAGTTTGGCCATCTGGCCGTTGTGGCAGATAAGAGAGTCACTAATACTTAAAAGCTCAAACGAGTTTTACCATCAACATGAGAACCATCTGGTACTTGAAAACTTTAACGAGTTGGCCGTTTAGCGTTGTGGCAGGAAAGAGAGCCATCTGGTACTAAAAAGCCTCAACGAGTTTAGCCATTAACGTCGAGAATTATCTGGTTCTCGGAAGCCTTAATAAGAGATCCATCTGGTACTTGAAAGGCCCCAACGAGTTTGGTCATCTAGCCATTGCGGTGACAAAGAAAGCTATCTGGTACTTCAAAGTCCCAACGGTTTGGCCATCTGGCCGTTGTGGCAGATAAGAGAGTCACAATACTTAAAAGTCAAACGAGTTTTACCATCAACATGAGAACCATCTGGTACTTGAAAACTTTAACGAGTTGGCCGTTTAGCCGTTGTGGCAGGAAAGAAAGCCATCTAGTACTAAAAAGCCTCAACGAGTTTAGCCATTAACATCGAGAATTATCTGGTTCTCGGAAGCCTTAATGAGTCTAACCATCTGGCTGCTGTGGCAAAGAAGAGATCCATCTGGTACTTGAAGGCCCCAACGAGTTTGGTCATCTAGCCATTGCGGTGACAAAGAAAGCTATCTGGTACTTCAAAGTCCCAACGAGTTTGGCCATCTGGCCGTTGTGGCAGATAAGAGAGTCACTAATACTTAAAAGCTCAAACGAGTTTACCATCAACATCGAGAACCTCTGGTACTTAAAAACTTTAACGAGTTGGCCGTTTAGCGTTGTGGCAGGAAAAAGAGCCATCTGGTACTAAAAAGCCTCAACGAGTTTAGCCATTAACGTCGAGATTATCTGGTTCTCGGAAGCCTTAATAAGAGATCCATCTGGTACTTGAAAGGCCCAACGAGTTTGGTCATCTAGCCATTGCGGTGACAAAGAAAGCTTCTGGTACTTCAAAGTCCCAACGGGTTTGGCCATCTAGCCGTTGTGGCAGATAAGAGAGTCACTAATCTTAAAAGCTCAAACGAGTTTTACCATCAACATGAGAACCTCTGGTACTTGAAAACTTTAACGATTGGCCGTTTAGCCGTTGTGGCAGGAAAGAGAGCCATCTGGTACTAAAAAGCCTCAACGAGTTTAGCCATTAACTCGAGAATTATCTGGTTCTCGGAAGCCTTAATAAGAGATCATCTGGTACTTGAAAGCCCCAACGAGTTTGGTCATCTAGCCATTGCGTGACAAAGAAAGCTTCTGGTACTTCAAAGTCCCAACGGGTTTGGCCATCAGCCGTTGTGGCAGATAAGAGAGTCACTAATACTTAAAAGCTCAAACGAATTTTACCATCAACTGGAGAACCATCTGGTACTTAAAAACTTTAACGAGTTGGCCGTTTAGCGTTGTGGCAGGAAAGAGAGCCATCTGGTACTAAAAAGCCTCAACGAGTTTAGCCATTAACGTCGAGAATTATCTGGTTCTCGGAAGCCTTAATAAGAGATCCATCTGGTACTTGAAAGGCCCCAACGAGTTTGGTCATCTAGCCATTGCGGTGACAAAGAAAGCTATCTGGTACTTCAAAGTCCCAACGGTTTGGCCATCTGGCCGTTGTGGCAGATAAGAGAGTCACTAATACTTAAAAGCTCAAACGATTTTACCATCAACATGGAGAACCATCTGGTACTTGAAAACTTTAACGAGTTGGCCGTTTAGCGTTGTGGCAGGAAAGAGAGCCATCTGGTACTAAAAAGCCTCAACGAGTTTAGCCATTAACGTCGAGAATTATCTGGTTCTCGGAAGCCTTAATGAGTCTAACCATCTGGCTGCTGTGAAGATCCATCTGGTACTTGAAAGCCCCAACGAGTTTGGTCATCTAGCCATTGCGGTGACAAAGAAAGCTATCTGGTACTTCAAAGTCCCAACGGGTTTGGCCATCTAGCCGTTGTGGCAGATAAGAGAGTCACTAATACTTAAAAGCTCAAACGATTTTACCATCAACATGGAGAACCATCTGGTACTTAAAAACTTTAACGAGTTGGCCGTTTAGCGTTGTGGCAGGAAAGAGAGCCATCTGGTACTAAAAAGCCTCAACGAGTTTAGCCATTAACGTCGAGAATTATCTGGTTCTCGGAAGCCTTAATAAGAGATCCATCTGGTACTTGAAAGGCCCCAACGAGTTTGGTCATCTAGCCATTGCGGTGACAAAGAAAGCTATCTGGTACTTCAAAGTCCCAACGAGTTTGGCCATCTGGCCGTTGTGGCAGATAAGAGAGTCACTAATACTTAAAAGCTCAAACGAGTTTTACCATCAACATGAGAACCATCTGGTACTTGAAAACTTTAACGAGTTGGCCGTTTAGCCGTTGTGGCAGGAAAGAGAGCCATCTGGTACTAAAAAGCCTCAACGAGTTTAGCCATTAACGTCGAGAATTATCTGGTTCTCGGAAGCCTTAATAAGAGATCCATCTGGTACTTGAAAGGCCCAACGAGTTTGGTCATCTAGCCATTGCGGTGACAAAGAAAGCTATCTGGTACTTCAAAGTCCCAACGAGTTTGGCCATCTGGCCGTTGTGGCAGATAAGAGAGTCCCTAATACTTAAAAGTCAAACGAGTTTTACCATCAACATCGAGAACCATCTGGTACTTGAAAACTTTAACGAGTTGGCCGTTTAGCCGTTGTGGCAGGAAAGAGAGCCATCTGGTACTAAAAAGCCTCAACGAGTTTAGCCATTAACGTCGAGAATTATCTGGTTCTCGGAAGCCTTAATAAGAGATCCATCTGGTACTTGAAAGCCCCAACGAGTTTGGTCATCTAGCCATTGCGGTGACAAAGAAAGCTATCTGGTACTTCAAAGTCCCAACGGGTTTGGCCATCTAGCCGTTGTGGCAGATAAGAGAGTCACTAATACTTAAAAGCTCAAACGAATTTTACCATCAACATGGAGAACCATCTGGTACTTGAAAACTTTAACGAGTTGGCCGTTTAGCCGTTGTGGCAGGAAAGAGAGCCATCTAGTACTAAAAAGCCTCAACGAGTTTAGCCATTAACTCGAGAATTATCTGGTTCTCGGAAGCCTTAATGAGTCTAACCATCTGGCTGCTGTGGCAAAGAAGTCCATCTGGTACTTGAAGGCCCCAACGAGTTTGGTCATCTAGCCATTGCGGTGACAAAGAAAGCTATCTGGTACTTCAAAGTCCCAACGAGTTTGGCCATCTGGCCGTTGTGGCAGATAAGAGAGTCACTAATACTTAAAAGCTCAAACGAGTTTTACCATCAACATGGAGAACCATCTGGTACTTGAAAACTTTAACGAGTTGGCCGTTTAGCTTGTGGCAGGAAAGAGAGCCATCTGGTACAAAAAAGCCTCAACGAGTTTAGCCATTAACGTCGAGAATTATCTGGTTCTCGGAAGCCTTAATGAAGAGATCCATCTGGTCTTAAAAGCCCCAACGAGTTTGGTCATCTAGCCATTGCGGTGACAAAGAAAGCTTCTGGTACTTCAAAGTCCCAACGGGTTTGGCCATCTAGCCGTTGTGGCAGATAAGAGAGTCACTAATCTTAAAAGCTCAAACGAGTTTTACCATCAACATGAGAACCATCTGGTACTTAAAAACTTTAACGAGTTGGCCGTTTAGCGTTGTGGCAGGAAAGAGAGCCATCTGGTACTAAAAAGCCTCAACGAGTTTAGCCATTAACGTCGAGAATTATCTGGTTCTCGGAAGCCTTAATAAGAGATCCATCTGGTACTTGAAAGGCCCCAACGAGTTTGGTCATCTAGCCATTGCGGTGACAAAGAAAGCTATCTGGTACTTCAAAGTCCCAACGGGTTTGGCCATCTAGCCGTTGTGGCAGATAAGAGAGTCACTAATACTTAAAAGCTCAAACGAATTTTACCATCAACATGGAGAACCATCTGGTACTTGAAAACTTTAACGAGTTGGCCGTTTAGCCGTTGTGGCAGGAAAGAGAGCCATCTGGTACTAAAAAGCCTCAACGAGTTTAGCCATTAACTCGAGAATTATCTGGTTCTCGGAAGCCTTAATGAGTCTAACCATCTGGCTGCTGTGGCAAAGAAGAGATCCATCTGGTACTTGAAGGCCCCAACGAGTTTGGTCATCTAGCCATTGCGGTGACAAAGAAAGCTATCTGGTACTTCAAAGTCCCAACGAGTTTGGCCATCTGGCCGTTGTGGCAGATAAGAGAGTCACTAATACTTAAAAGCTCAAACGAGTTTTACCATCAACATCGAGAACCATCTGGTACTTGAAAACTTTAACGAGTTGGCCGTTTAGCCGTTGTGGCAGGAAAGAGAGCCATCTGGTACTAAAAAGCCTCAACGAGTTTAGCCATTAACGTCGAGAATTATCTGGTTCTCGGAAGCCTTAATAAGAGATCCATCTGGTACTTGAAAGGCCCCAACGAGTTTGGTCATCTAGCCATTGCGGTGACAAAGAAAGCTATCTGGTACTTCAAAGTCCCAACGAGTTTGGCCATCTGGCCGTTGTGGCAGATAAGAGAGTCACAATACTTAAAAGTCAAACGAGTTTTACCATCAACATCGAGAACCATCTGGTACTTGAAAACTTTAACGAGTTGGCCGTTTAGCCGTTGTGGCAGGAAAGAGAGCCATCTGGTACTAAAAAGCCTCAACGAGTTTAGCCATTAACGTCGAGAATTATCTGGTTCTCGGAAGCCTTAATAAGAGATCCATCTGGTACTTGAAAGCCCCAACGAGTTTGGTCATCTAGCCATTGCGGTGACAAAGAAAGCTATCTGGTACTTCAAAGTCCCAACGGGTTTGGCCATCTAGCCGTTGTGGCAGATAAGAGAGTCACTAATACTTAAAAGCTCAAACGAATTTTACCATCAACATGGAGAACCATCTGGTACTTAAAAACTTAACGAGTTGGCCGTTTAGCCGTTGTGGCAGGAAAGAAGCCATCTAGTACTAAAAAGCCTCAACGAGTTTAGCCATTAACATCGAGAATTATCTGGTTCTCGGAAGCCTTAATGAGTCTAACCATCTGGCTGCTGTGGCAAAAAGAGATCCATCTGGTACTTGAAGGCCCCAACGAGTTTGGTCATCTAGCCATTGCGGTGACAAAGAAAGCTATCTGGTACTTCAAAGTCCCAACGAGTTTGGCCATCTGGCCGTTGTGGCAGATAAGAGAGTCACTAATACTTAAAAGCTCAAACGAGTTTTACCATCAACATCGAGAACCATCTGGTACTTGAAAACTTTAACGAGTTGGCCGTTTAGCCGTTGTGGCAGGAAAGAGAGCCATCTGGTACTAAAAAGCCTCAACGAGTTTAGCCATTAACGTCGAGAATTATCTGGTTCTCGGAAGCCTTAATAAGAGATCCATCTGGTACTTGAAAGGCCCCAACGAGTTTGGTCATCTAGCCATTGCGGTGACAAAGAAAGCTATCTGGTACTTCAAAGTCCCAACGAGTTTGGCCATCTGGCCGTTGTGGCAGATAAGAGAGTCACTAATACTTAAAAGCTCAAACGAGTTTTACCATCAACATCGAGAACCATCTGGTACTTGAAAACTTTAACGAGTTGGCCGTTTAGCGTTGTGGCAGGAAAGAGAGCCATCTGGTACTAAAAAGCCTCAACGAGTTTAGCCATTAACGTCGAGAATTATCTGGTTGAGCTTTTAAATATTAGTGCCTCTCTTATCTGCCACAATGGCTAGATGACCAAACCCGTTGGGACTTTAAAGTACCAGATAGCTTTCTTTGTCACCGCAATGGCTAAATGACCAAACTCGTTGGGGCTTTCAAGTATCAGATGGATCTCTTATTAAGGCTTCCGAGAACCAGATAATTCTCGACGTTAATGGCTAAACTCGTTGAGGCTTTTTAGTACCAGATGGCTCTCTTTCCTGCCACAACGGCTAAACGGCCAACTCGTTAAAGTTTTGAAGTACCAGATGGTTCTCCATGTTGATGGTAAAACCTATCTGAGCTCTTAAGTATTAGTGACTCTCTTATCTGCCACAATGGCTAGATGGTCAAACCCGTTGGGACTTTGAAGTACCAGATAGCTTTCTTTGTCACCGCAATGGCTAGATGACCAAACTCGTTGGGGCTTTCAAGTATCAGATGGATCTCTTATTAAGGCTTCCGAGAACCAGATAATTCTCGATGTTAATGGCCAAACTCGTTAAACTTTTCAAGTACCAGATGGCTCTCTTTCCTGCCTCAACGGCTAAACGGCCAACTTGTTAAACTTTTCCAATACCAGATGGTTCCCCATGTTGATGGTAAAACTCGTTTGAGCTTTTAAGTGTTAGTGACTCTCTTATCTGCCACAATGGCTAGATGACCAAACCCGTTGGGACTTTGAAGTACCAGAGAGCTTTCTTTTTCACCGCAATGGCTGGATGACCAAGCTCGTTGGAGCCTTCAAGTACTAGATGGATCTCTTCTTTGCCACAGCAGCCAGATGGTTAGACTCATTAAGGCTTCCGAGAACCAGATAATTCTCGATGTTAATGGCCAAACTCGTTAAACTTTTCAAGTACCAGATGGCTCTCTTTCCTGCCACAACGGCTAAACGGCCAACTTGTTGAAGTTTTCAAATACCAGATGGTTCTCCATGTTGATGGTAAAACTCGTTTGAGTTCTTAAGCATTAGTGACTCTCTTATCTGGTACTTAAAAACTTAACGAGTTGGCCGTTTAGCCGTTGTGGCAGGAAAGAAAGCCATCTAGTACTAAAAAGCCTCAACGAGTTTAGCCATTAACGTCGAGAATTAGCTGGTTCTCGGAAGCCTTAATAAGAGATCCATCTGATACGTGAAAGCCCCAACGAGTTTGGTCATCTAGCCATCGCGGCGAAAAAGAAAGCTATCTGGTACTTCAAAGTCCCAACGGGTTTGGCCATCTGACCGTTGAGTAGATAAGAGAGTCACTAATACTTAAAAGCTCAAATGAGTTTTACCATCAACATGGAGAACCATCTGGTACTTGAAAACTTTAACGAATTGGCCGTTTAGCCGTTGTGGCAGGAAAGAGAGCCATCTGGTACTAAAAAGCCTCAACGAATTTAGCCATCAACGTCGAGAACTATCTGGTTCTCAGAAGCCATAATGAGTCTAACCATCTGGCTGCTGTGGCAAAGAAGAGATCCATCCGGTACTTGAAGGCCCCCAACGAGTTTGGTCATCTAGCCATCGCGGTAAAAAAGAAAGCTATCCGGTACTTCAAAGTCCGAACGAGTTTGGCCATCTGGCCGTTGTGGCAGATAAGAGAGTCACTAATACTTAAAAGCTCAAACGAGTTTTACCATCAACATGGAGAACCATCTGGTACTTGCAAACTTTAATGAGTTGGCCGTTTAGCCGTTGTGGCAGGAAAGAGCCATCTGGTACTAAAAAGCCTCAACGAGTTTAGCCACTAACGTCGAGAATTATCTGCTTCTCGGAAGCCTTAATAAGAGATCCATCTGATACTTGAAAGCCCCAATGAGTTTGTCATCTAGCCATTGCGGTGACAAAGAAAGCTATCTGGTACTTCAAAGTCCCAACGGGTTTGGCCATCTAGCCATTGTGGCAGATAAGAGAGTCACTAATACTTAAAAGCTCAAACGAATTTTACCATCAACATGGAAAACCATCTGGTACTTGAAAACTTTAACAAGTTGGCCGTTTAGCCGTTGTGGCAGGAAAGAGAGCCATCTGGTACTAAACGGCCCACTCGTTAAAGTTTTCAAGTACCAGATGGTTTTCCATGTTGATGGTAAAACTCATTTGAGCTTTTAAGTATTAGTGACTCTCTTATCTGCCCAACGGTCAGATGGCCAAACTCGTTGGGACTTTGAAGTACCAGATAGCTTTCTTTTTCACCACAATGGCTAGATGACCAAACTCGTTGGGGCCTTCAAGTACCAGATGGATCTGTTCTTTGCCACAGCAGCCAGATGGTTAGACTCATTATGGCTTCCGAGAACCAGATAGTTCTCGATGTTGATGGCCAAACTCGTTAAACTTTTCAAGTACCAGATGGCTCTCTTTCCTGCCACAACGGCTAAACGGCCAACTTGTTAAAGTTTTCAAGTACCAGATGGTTTTCCATGTTGATGGTAAAATTCGTTTGGGCTTTTAAGTATTAGTGACTCTCTTATCTGCCACAATGGCTAGATGGCCAAACCCGTTGGGACTTTGAAGTACCAGATAGCTTTCTTTGTCACCGCAATGGCTAGAAAACTCATTGGGGCTTTCAAGTATCAGATGGATCTCTTATTAAGGCTTCCGAGAAGCAGATAATTCTCGACGTTAGTGGCTAAACTCGTTGACGCTTTTTAATACCAGATGGCTCTCTTTCCTGCCACAACGGCTAAACGGCCAACTTGTTAAAGTTTTCAAGTACCAGATGGTTCTCCATGTTGATCGTAAAACCTGTTTGAGCTCTTAAGTATTAGTGACTCTCTTATCTGCCACAATGGCTAGATGGTCAAACTCGTTGGGACTTTGAAGTACCAGACAGCTTTCTTTTTCACCGCAATGGCTGGATGACTAAACTCGTTGCAGCTTTCAAGTACCAGATGGATCTCTTCTTTGCCACAGCAGCCAGATATTTAGACTCATTAAGGCTTCCGAGAACCAGATAATTCTCGACGTTAATGGCTAAATTCGTTGGGGCTTTTTAGTACCGGATGGCTCTCTTTCCTGCCACAACGGCTAAACGGCCAACTCGTTAAAGTTTTCAAGTACCAGATGGTTCTCCATGTTGATGGTAAAACTCATTTGAGCTTTTAAGTATTAGTGACTCTCTTATCTGCCCAACTGTCAGATGGCCAAAGGCTTTTTAGTACTAGGGCCAAACCCGTTGGGACTTTGAAGTACCAGATAGCTTTCTTTTTTACCGCAATGGCTAGATGACCAAATTCGTCGGGGCCTTCAAGTACCAGATGGATCTCTTATTAAAGCTTCCGAGAACCAGATAATTCTCGACGTTAATGGCTAAACTCGTTGAGGCTTTTTAGTACCAGATGGCTCTTTTTCCTGCCACAACGGCTAAACGGCCAACTCGTTAAAGTTTTCAAGTACCACATGGTTCTCCATGTTGATGGTAAAACTCATTTGGGTTTTTTATGTACCAGTGACTCTATTATCTGCCACAACGCCCAGATGGCCAGACCCGTTGGGATTTTGAAGTACCAGATAGCTTTCTTTTTCACCGCAACGGCTAGATGACCAAACTCATTGCAGCTTTCAAGTACCAGATGCGTCTCTTCTCTGCCACAATAGCCAGATGGTTAGACTCATTAAAGCTTTCAAAAACCAAATAATTCTCGATGTTAAGGGCCAAACTCGTTGGAGCTTTCAAGTACCAGATGGCTCTCTTCTATGCCACAACGGCTAAACGCCAAACTCATTAAAGTTTTCAAGTACCAGATGGTTCTCCATGTTGATGGTAAAACTCGTTTAAGCTTTTAAGTATTAGTGACTCTCTTATCTGCCACAACGGCCAGATGGCTACCCCCTTCGGACTTTGAAGTACCAGATAGCTTTCTTTTTCACCGCAATGGCTAGATGACCAAACTCGTTGGGGCCTTCAAGTACCAGATGGATCTCTTCTTTGCCACAGCAGCCAGATGGTTAGACTCATTACGGCTTCTGAGAACCAGATAGTTCTCGACGTTAATGGCTAAATTCGTTGAGGCTTTTTAGTACCAGATGGCTCTCTTTCCTGCCACAGCGGCTAAACGGCCAACTCGTTAAAGTTTTCAAGTACCAGATGGTTCTCGATGTTGATGGCAAAACTCATTTGGGTTTTATGTACCAGTGACTCTATTATCTGCCACAACGGCCAGATGGCTAACCCCGTTCGGACTTTGAAGTACCAGATAGCTTTCTTTTTCACCGCAATGGCTAGATGACCAAACTCGTTGGGGCCTTCAAGTACCAGATGGATCTCTTCTTTGCCACAGCAGCCAGATGGTTAGACTCATTATGGCTTCTGAGAACCAGATAGTTCTCGACGTTAATGGCTAAATTCGTTGAGGCTTTTTAGTACCAGATGGCTCTCTTTCCTGCCACAACGGCTAAACGGCCAACTCGTTAAAGTTTTCAAGTACCAGATGGTTCTCCATGTTGATGGTAAAACTCATTTGAGCTTTTAAGTATTAATGACTCTCTTATCTGCCACAAAAGCCAGGTGGTTAGACTCATTAAGGCTTTCAAGAACCAAATAATTCTCGATGTTAATGGTCAAACTCGTTGAGGCTTTCCAGTACCAGATGGCTTTCTTCCCTGCCACAACGGCTAAATGGCCAAATTCGTTAAAGTTTTCAAGCACCGGATGGTTCTCGATGTTGATGCCGAAACTCGTTTGGGCTTTTGAGTACCAGTTACTCTCTTATCTGCCATAAGGGCCAGCTGGCCAAACTCGTTGGGAGTTTGAAGTACCAGACAGCTTTCTTTTTCACCGCAATGGCTAGATGACCAAACTCGTCGGAGCTTTCAAGTACCAGATGGCTCTCTTCTCTGCCACAACAGCCAGATGGTTAGACTCATTAAGGCTTCCGAGAACCAGATAGTTGTCGATGTTAATGGCCAAACTCGTCGGAGCTTTCGAGTACCAGATGGTTCTCTTCCCTGCCACAACGGCTAAATGGTCAAACTCGTTAAAATTTTCATGTGCCAGATGCTTCTCGATGTTGATGGCAAAGCTCGTTTGGGCTTTTAGGTACCAGTGGCTCTTTTATCTGGCACATGGCCAGATGGCCGAACTCGTTAGGACTTTGAAGTACCAGATAGCTTTCTTTTTCACCGCAATGGCTAGATGACCAAATTCATTGGGGCTTTCGAGTACCAGACGGATCTCTTCTCTGCCACAATAGCCAGATAGTTAGACTCATTAAGGCTTCCGAGAATCAGATAGTTCTCGATGTTAATAGCCAAACTCGTTGAGGCTTTCCAGTACCAGATGGCTTTCTTCCCTGCCACAACGGCTAAATGGCCAAATTCGTTAAAGTTTTCAAGCACCGGATGGTTTTCGATGTTGATGCCGAAACTCGTTTGGGCTTTTGAGTACCAGTTACTCTCTTATCTGCCATAAGGGCCAGCTGGCCAAACTCGTTGGGACTTTGAAGTACCAGACAGCTTTCTTTTTCATCGCAATGGCTAGATGACCAAACTCGTCGGAGCTTTCAAGTATCAGATGGATCTCTTATTAAGGCTTCCGAGAACCAGATAATTCTCGACGTTAGTGGCTAAACTCGTTGAGGCTTTTTAGTACCAGATGGCTCTCTTTCCTGCCACAACGGCTAAACGGCCAACTCATTAAAGTTTGCAAATACCAGATGGTTCTCCATGTTGATGGTAAAACTCGTTTGAGCTTTTAAGTATTAGTGACTCTCTTATCTGCCCAACGGTCAGATGGCCAAACCCGTTGGCACATTGAAGTACCAGATAGCTTTCTTTTTCACCGCGATGGCTAGATGACCAAACTCGTTGGGGCCTTCAAGTACCAGAAGGATCTCTTCTTTGCCACAGCAGCCAGATGGTTAGACTCATTATGGCTTCTGAGAACCAGATAGTTATTCTCGAGTTAATGGCTAAACTCGTTGACTTTTAGTACCAGATGGCTCTCTTTCCTGCCACAACGGCTAAACGGCCAACTTGTTAAAGTTTTCAAATACCAGATGGTTCTCCATGTTGATGGTAAAACCTTTGAGCTTTAAGTATTAGTGACTCTCTTATCTGCCACAACGGCAGATGGCCAAACTCGTTGGGACTTTGAAGTACCAGATAGCTTTCTTTTTCACCGCAATGGCTAGATGACCAAACTCGTTGGGGCCTCAAGTACCAGATGGATCTCTTCTTTGCCACAGCAGCCAGATGGTTAGACTCATTAAGGCTTCCGAGAACCAGATAATTCTCGATGTTAATGGCTAAACTCGTTGACTTTTTAGTACCAGATGGCTCTCTTCCTGCCACAACGGCTAAACGGCCAACTCGTTAAGTTTTCAAGTACCAGATGGTTCTCCATGTTGATGGTAAAACTCGTTTGAGCTTTTAAGTATTAGTGACTCTCTTATCTGCCACAACGGCCAGATGGCCAAACTCGTTGGGACTTTGAAGTACCAGAAGCTTTCTTTGTCACCGCAATGGCTAGATGACCAAACTCGTTGGGCCTTCAAGTACCAGATGGATCTCTTCTTTGCCACAGCAGCCAGATGGTTAGACTCATTAAGGCTTCCGAGAACCAGATAATTTCGATGTTAATGGCCAAACTCGTTAACTTTTAGTACCAGATGGCTCTCTTTCCTGCCACAACGGCTAAACGGCCAACTTGTTAAAGTTTTCAAAGTACCAGATGGTTCTCCATGTTGATGGTAAAACTCGTTTGAGCTTTTAAGTATTAGTGACTCTCTTATCTGCCACAACGGCTAGATGGCCAAACCCGTTGGGACTTTGAAGTACCAGATAGCTTTCTTTGTCACCGCAATGGCTAGATGACCAAACTCGTTGGGGCTTTCAAGTACCAGATGGATCTTCACAGCAGCCAGTGTTCATTAAGGCTTCCGAGACAGATAATTCTGACGTTAAGGCTAAACTCGTTGAGGCTTTTTAGTACCAGATGGCTCTCTTTCCTGCCACAACGGCTAAACGGCCAACTTGTTAAAGTTTTCAAATACCAGATGGTTCTCCATGTTGATGGTAAAACTCGTTTGAGCTTTTAAGTATTAGTGACTCTCTTATCTGCCACAACGGCAGATGGCCAAACTCGTTGGGACTTTGAAGTACCAGATAGCTTTCTTTTTCACCGCAATGGCTAGATGACCAAACTCGTTGGGGCCTTCAAGTACCAGATGGATCTCTTCTTTGCCACAGCAGCCAGATGGTTATCATTAGGCTTCCGAGAACCAGATAATTCTCGACGTTAATGGCTAAACTCGTTGAGGCTTTTTAGTACCGATGGCTCTCTTTCCTGCCACAACGGCTAAACGGCCAACTCGTTAAAGTTTTCAAGTACCAGATGGTTCTCCATGTTGATGGTAAAACCTTTGAGCTTTAAGTATTAGTGACTCTCTTATCTGCCACAAGGCTAGATGGCCAAACTCGTTGGGACTTTGAAGTACCAGATAGCTTTCTTTTTCACCGCAATGGCTGATGACCAAACTCGTTGGGCCTTCAAGTACCAGATGGATCTCTTCTTTGCCACAGCAGCCAGATGGTTAGACTCATTAAGGCTTCCGAGAACCAGATAATTCTCGATGTTAATGGCCAAACTCGTTAACTTTTAGTACCAGATGGCTCTCTTTCCTGCCACAACGGCTAAACGGCCAACTTGTTAAAGTTTTCAAATACCAGATGGTTCTCCATGTTGATGGTAAAACTCGTTTGAGCTTTTAAGTATTAGTGACTCTCTTATCTGCCACAAGGCTAGATGGCCAAACCCGTTGGGACTTTGAAGTACCAGATAGCTTTCTTTGTCACCGCAATGGCTAGATGACCAAACTCGTTGGGGCTTTCAAGTACCAGATGGATCTCTTATTAAGGCTTCCGAGAACCAGATAATTCTCGAGTTAATGGCTCAAACTCGTTACTTTTTAGTACCAGATGGCTCTCTTTCCTGCCACAACGGCTAAACGGCCAACTTGTTAAATTTTCAAATACCAGATGGTTCTCCATGTTGATGGTAAAACTCGTTTGAGCTTTTAAGTATTAGTGACTCTCTTATCTGCCACAACGGCCAGATGGCCAAACTCGTTGGGACTTTGAAGTACCAGAAGCTTTCTTTTTCACCGCAATGGCTGATGACCAAACTCGTTGGGCCTTCAAGTACCAGATGGATCTCTTCTTTGCCACAGCAGCCAGATGGTTAGACTCATTAAGGCTTCCGAGAACCAGATAATTCTCGATGTTAATGGCCAAACTCGTTAACTTTTAGTACCAGATGGCTCTCTTTCCTGCCACAACGGCTAAACGGCCAACTTGTTAAAGTTTTCAAATACCAGATGGTTCTCCATGTTGATGGTAAAACCTTTGAGCTTTAAGTATTAGTGACTCTCTTATCTGCCACAACGGCAGATGGCCAAACTCGTTGGGACTTTGAAGTACCAGATAGCTTTCTTTTTCACCGCAATGGCTAGATGACCAAACTCGTTGGGGCCTCAAGTACCAGATGGATCTCTTCTTTGCCACAGCAGCCAGATGGTTAGACTCATTAAGGCTTCCGAGAACCAGATAATTCTCGATGTTAATGGCCAAACTCGTTAACTTTTAGTACCAGATGGCTCTCTTCCTGCCACAACGGCTAAACGGCCAACTCGTTAAAGTTTTCAAGTACCAGATGGTTCTCCATGTTGATGGTAAAACTCGTTTGAGCTTTTAATATTAGTGACTCTCTTATCTGCCACAACGGCCAGATGGCCAAACTCGTTGGGACTTTGAAGTACCAGATAGCTTTCTTTGTCACCGCAATGGCTAGATGACCAAACTCGTTGGGCCTTCAAGTACCAGATGGATCTCTTCTTTGCCACAGCAGCCAGATGGTTAGACTCATTAAGGCTTCCGAGAACCAGATAATTCTCGATGTTAATGGCCAAACTCGTTACTTTTAGTACCAGATGGCTCTCTTTCCTGCCACAACGGCTAAACGGCCAACTTGTTAAAGTTTTCAAATACCAGATGGTTCTCCATGTTGATGGTAAAACTCGTTTGAGCTTTTAAGTATTAGTGACTCTCTTATCTGCCACAACGGCTAGATGGCCAAACCCGTTGGGACTTTGAAGTACCAGATAGCTTTCTTTGTCACCGCAATGGCTAGATGACCAAACTCGTTGGGGCTTTCAAGTACCAGATGGATCTCTTATTAAGGCTTCCGAGAACCAGATAATTCTCGACGTTAATGGCTAAACTCGTTGAGGCTTTTTAGTACCAGATGGCTCTCTTTCCTGCCACAACGGCTAAACGGCCAACTTGTTAAAGTTTTCAAATACCAGATGGTTCTCCATGTTGATGGTAAAACTCGTTTGAGCTTTTAAGTATTAGTGACTCTCTTATCTGCCACAACGGCCAGATGGCCAAACCGTTGGGACTTTGAAGTACCAGATAGCTTTCTTTTTCACCGCAATGGCTAGATGACCAAACTCGTTGGGGCCTTCAAGTACCAGATGGATCTCTTCTTTGCCACAGCAGCCAGATGGTTACTCATTAGGCTTCCGAGAACCAGATAATTCTCGACGTTAATGGCTAAACTCGTTGAGGCTTTTTAGTACCGATGGCTCTCTTTCCTGCCACAACGGCTAAACGGCCAACTCGTTAAAGTTTTCAAGTACCAGATGGTTCTCCATGTTGATGGTAAAACCTTTGAGCTTTAAGTATTAGTGACTCTCTTATCTGCCACAAGGCTAGATGGCCAAACTCGTTGGGACTTTGAAGTACCAGATAGCTTTCTTTTTCACCGCAATGGCTGATGACCAAACTCGTTGGGCCTTCAAGTACCAGATGGATCTCTTCTTTGCCACAGCAGCCAGATGGTTAGACTCATTAAGGCTTCCGAGAACCAGATAATTCTCGATGTTAATGGCCAAACTCGTTAACTTTTAGTACCAGATGGCTCTCTTTCCTGCCACAACGGCTAAACGGCCAACTTGTTAAAGTTTTCAAATACCAGATGGTTCTCCATGTTGATGGTAAAACCTTTGAGCTTTAAGTATTAGTGACTCTCTTATCTGCCACAACGGCAGATGGCCAAACCCGTTGGGACTTTGAAGTACCAGATAGCTTTCTTTGTCACCGCAATGGCTAGATGACCAAACTCGTTGGGGCTTTCAAGTACCAGATGGATCTCTTATTAAGGCTTCCGAGAACCAGATAATTCTCGACGTTAATGGCTAAACTCGTTGAGGCTTTTTAGTACCAGATGGCTCTCTTTCCTGCCACAACGGCTAAACGGCCAACTGTTAAAGTTTTCAAGTACCAGATGGTTCTCCATGTTGATGGTAAAACTCGTTTGAGCTTTTAAGTATTAGTGACTCTCTTATCTGCCACAACGGCCAGATGGCCAAACTCGTTGGGACTTTGAAGTACCAGATAGCTTTCTTTTTCACCGCAATGGCTAGATGACCAAACTCGTTGGGGCCTTCAAGTACCAGATGGATCTCTTCTTTGCCACAGCAGCCAGATGGTTAGCTCATTAGGCTTCCGAGAACCAGATATTCTCGACGTTAATGGCTAAATCGTTGAGGCTTTTTAGTACCGATGGCTCTCTTTCCTGCCACAACGGCTAAACGGCCAACTCGTTAAAGTTTTCAAGTACCAGATGGTTCTCCATGTTGATGGTAAAACCTTTGAGCTTTAAGTATTAGTGACTCTCTTATCTGCCACAAGGCTAGATGGCCAAACTCGTTGGGACTTTGAAGTACCAGATAGCTTTCTTTTTCACCGCAATGGCTGATGACCAAACTCGTTGGGCCTTCAAGTACCAGATGGATCTCTTATTAAGGCTTCCGAGAACCAGATAATTCTGAGTTAATGGCTAAACTCGTTGAGGCTTTTTAGTACCAGATGGCTCTCTTTCCTGCCACAACGGCTAAACGGCCAACTTGTTAAAGTTTTCAAATACCAGATGGTTCTCCATGTTGATGGTAAAACTCGTTTGAGCTTTTAAGTATTAGTGACTCTCTTATCTGCCACAACGGCAGATGGCCAAACTCGTTGGGACTTTGAAGTACCAGATAGCTTTCTTTTTCACCGCAATGGCTAGATGACCAAACTCGTTGGGGCCTTCAAGTACCAGATGGATCTCTTCTTTGCCACAGCAGCCAGATGGTTACTCATTAGGCTTCCGAGAACCAGATAATTCTCGACGTTAATGGCTAAATCGTTGAGGCTTTTTAGTACCGATGGCTCTCTTTCCTGCCACAACGGCTAAACGGCCAACTCGTTAAAGTTTTCAAGTACCAGATGGTTCTCCATGTTGATGGTAAAACCTTTGAGCTTTAAGTATTAGTGACTCTCTTATCTGCCACAAGGCTAGATGGCCAAACTCGTTGGGACTTTGAAGTACCAGATAGCTTTCTTTTTCACCGCAATGGCTGATGACCAAACTCGTTGGGCCTTCAAGTACCAGATGGATCTCTTCTTTGCCACAGCAGCCAGATGGTTAGACTCATTAAGGCTTCCGAGAACCAGATAATTCTCGATGTTAATGGCCAAACTCGTTACTTTTAGTACCAGATGGCTCTCTTTCCTGCCACAACGGCTAAACGGCCAACTTGTTAAAGTTTTCAAATACCAGATGGTTCTCCATGTTGATGGTAAAACCTTTGAGCTTTAAGTATTAGTGACTCTCTTATCTGCCACAACGGCAGATGGCCAAACTCGTTGGGACTTTGAAGTACCAGATAGCTTTCTTTTTCACCGCAATGGCTAGATGACCAAACTCGTTGGGGCCTCAAGTACCAGATGGATCTCTTCTTTGCCACAGCAGCCAGATGGTTAGACTCATTAAGGCTTCCGAGAACCAGATAATTCTCGATGTTAATGGCTAAACTCGTTACTTTTAGTACCAGATGGCTCTCTTCCTGCCACAACGGCTAAACGGCCAACTCGTTAAGTTTTCAAGTACCAGATGGTTCTCCATGTTGATGGTAAAACTCGTTTGAGCTTTTAATATTAGTGACTCTCTTATCTGCCACAACGGCCAGATGGCCAAACCGTTGGGACTTTGAAGTACCAGATAGCTTTCTTTGTCACCGCAATGGCTAGATGACCAAACTCGTTGGGCCTTCAAGTACCAGATGGATCTCTTCTTTGCCACAGCAGCCAGATGGTTAGACTCATTAAGGCTTCCGAGAACCAGATAATTTCGATGTTAATGGCTAAACTCGTTACTTTTTAGTACCAGATGGCTCTCTTTCCTGCCACAACGGCTAAACGGCCAACTTGTTAAAGTTTTCAAATACCAGATGGTTCTCCATGTTGATGGTAAAACTCGTTTGAGCTTTTAAGTATTAGTGACTCTCTTATCTGCCACAACGGCTAGATGGCCAAACCCGTTGGGACTTTGAAGTACCAGATAGCTTTCTTTGTCACCGCAATGGCTAGATGACCAAACTCGTTGGGGCTTCAAGTACCAGATGGATCTGCTTCATTAAGGCTTCCGAGAACCAGATAATTCTTGACGTTAATGGCTAAACTCGTTGAGGCTTTTTAGTACCAGATGGCTCTCTTTCCTGCCACAACGGCTAAACGGCCAACTGTTAAAGTTTTCAATACCAGATGGTTCTCCATGTTGATGGTAAAACTCGTTTGAGCTTTTAAGTATTAGTGACTCTCTTATCTGCCACAACGGCCAGATGGCCAAACTCGTTGGGACTTTGAAGTACCAGATAGCTTTCTTTTTCACCGCAATGGCTAGATGACCAAACTCGTTGGGGCCTTCAAGTACCAGATGGATCTCTTCTTTGCCACAGCAGCCAGATGGTTACTCATTAGGCTTCCGAGAACCAGATAATTCTCGAGTTAATGGCTAAACTCGTTGAGGCTTTTTAGTACCGATGGCTCTCTTTCCTGCCACAACGGCTAAACGGCCAACTCGTTAAAGTTTTCAAGTACCAGATGGTTCTCCATGTTGATGGTAAAACCTTTGAGCTTTAAGTATTAGTGACTCTCTTATCTTCCACAAGGCAGATGGCAAACTCGTTGGGACTTTGAAGTACCAGAAGCTTTCTTTTTCACCGCATGGCTGATGACCAAACTCGTTGGGCCTTCAAGTACCAGATGGATCTCTTCTTTGCCACAGCAGCCAGATGGTTAGACTCATTAAGGCTTCCGAGAACCAGATAATTCTCGATGTTAATGGCCAAACTCGTTAACTTTTAGTACCAGATGGCTCTCTTTCCTGCCACAACGGCTAAACGGCCAACTTGTTAAAGTTTTCAAATACCAGATGGTTCTCCATGTTGATGGTAAAACCTTTGAGCTTTAAGTATTAGTGACTCTCTTATCTGCCACAACGGCAGATGGCCAAACTCGTTGGGACTTTGAAGTACCAGATAGCTTTCTTTTTCACCGCAAT
>NW_019211457.1:7834251-7896286 GCF_002443255.2 Varroa destructor | reverse complement strand
TAGGCTTGCCTGACGCGTCTAGCGTTGCGGCATGTTCATCTATCGTTGCTCCGTAACAGTTCGAGAGGGATCATGTAAACTATTTTCGAATTAGTCAATCAGCGAAGCGTCTGCCAACTAGCGTAAGGTCAGTACAAGATAGCTGTTTTCAACTCTATATACGTTATCGATCTTAATTAGAGTCACTAGAATTGCAGCCGACGATCATTTTAAGTCAGTTTGAATATTTTTTATAAATAATCAAGAGTACCGCGTGGACGATTTGCAGACTAGACAATGTAAACAAATGTCAATAGGCAAACTTCTCTATATCTGGTGAGCTATAACATGTTCGCGTAGTACTTCCTATTTCACCACCACAACCTGCACAGTCCCTTTCCCCGCTTTCTGTCTTTCACACATAAACACATACGAATACCATCGGCTACGTAATTACATCGGTAAATACGCCTGGCCGTGTCCCACTATTTGCTACTGCTAATTCCGCACATGTTGGAAGTAAAGACGATAATACTGTGGATCTGCTGTGGCAGAGAGTCGGGGTGCTGATGCGGCCACTGCGAGCTGCGGTATTTCGACAAATGTATGCCAGCTCTAACTATTTGACGCCTCGCAATCCACACACCAATCCCTATTCCTGTGTATAACATGGTGAAGCGTCGTAGCAGCTCGATAGTAGGAAGCTCGCTTTGTTTACAAGAACGACCCGCTCAACGGCTTACTGGCCGATGTTGTCCATCTGTACGGGTGCGTGGCTCCAACAGTTCCAACGCTGGCAGTGCTCGTAGCAGACATTTACGAGCAACCAATAACGACCACTTGTTGTAGATTGTCGAGGGGGCTTGTCAAATACCTCTCGCGTTAATAACTAACTTGGTGCCTCACGATTGCCGCGTGTATTGCAAGGGCAAGTTCTACCGCATACCACTGATCAGAAGCCTGTTATCTCAATGTTGGGGATACTAACTCAGGTCGAAAGGAACTGGCCTATGCAAGGACGGGCTGTGTCGAATGGAGGCACCTCGAAGCCATGAATTCGTACTTAGTTACGAGCAGTCGACTTCGATTCGGGGTATATATATATATATATATATATATATATTTGGGGAGAGAAAGAGAGAGTTCAAATACGCACATCTCCTTCATGGGTATTCGCATAGAGCCGCGCCGGATATCGCAGTAGAGTGGCGATGTGTTGGCGTTGTTAAAATTGTAGAGAGAGGAAAATGACCTTAAGCAGACCGCAGGGTTTACCAATGTTTCGGCGCAGTGGATAGGCTTGACGACTTGAATGTGAACGCGAAAGGAAAATGGGTCTCCAGAGACGGGTTACGTCGAGCAGGCGAAAAATGTCCAGGAATGTTCTCAGCTTGGACGTGATACGAATGCAGTTGCAGTTGGTCTCTTGATTCGCTGGCTGGGGATGATCGGACTCTAAGCTGTGAGGTATACTAGTAGATCCAGGAAACTGTAGTTCGTGAATTTGAAAAATGCTAATCTGGGATCAGTGGTCGACTAAAAGTGGATGAAAATAAAGAGAAATAAGAACACCATATGTTGGACAAGGAACCTGTAGCTCTACGAACCACCTGGAGATGATACAAGAAACTGTGTAAATTGCATAAATAAGAATGACATTAATACGGTTGACCAAATCTTCGTGTGTCCTGTACAGTTGTACGGAACAAAATCCTACACCGAACATACTAGCACTACAGATGTGCGTACTTCTGGAGAAGATGTTTGACGTAAATATAACCGAGATATTTCCCTGGGACCGCCGTATTGATCACATGCTCATAGCTTTGTCCCTAGTGTTTTTGAAGCAATGCTTTATGGCAATAGGAACCCAGCCACCTTTGCGTACTGACCGCTTTCATATAGACAAGGAGTACTTTCACGTTACTCATAGTTTCCATATCCGTTGTCTCACAAAAACAAATGTGTTAACTAATCTACTGACGTTTTAGGCTTGTAAAACATAAATAACTTAAAAATGCCTCACGGTTAAAGCCAGATCGATAAAGCAGATTATGCAACTTCTGTGTTACAGTATTGGGCCTTCCGAACTCGTACCGGAACTCAACTATTATCTGGATATTTTAACAACTACGTCAATACATACCGTGATTTAAGAAAAAAAAAATAAGGCCAGTTCAACATACTATTTATTATGTCTTTATTATTGATCTAAGTGCAATTAAGACGTACTTTGAGTCGATTGCTTCATACATACGTATTCTTTTTACAACTGTAACACTTTTTTTTTGTTATTTTTTGCTAAATTTGCGTCTCATGCAAACATTCAGGGTACTGCTCTAACGCGAGCTGAATTCTCAAGTAAGTGATCACTCTATCAGTCTATAAGGCCTTCTTTTTACGACTCTTCGTTGCTAGTAATGTAAGAGATGTTCTAATATATTCGAACGAATTGGCCAATGGCTTGACAGTTCAAATGTAAAAGAATATGCCAATACACTAATAACATAACGATGGCACTTGTTCTACGGTTCCTATTTAGAACAACTAGAAAAAATAAAGGGTCACCATTTGCCTCCTTTATTTACGCACTTAGGTATTAATACAGATCAAATGGACAATTTACTGCGGGCGCTACCGTGAGAACTGAATCTATTTAAAGCTTCAACTACATAGAAATCCTTTTACAGATTGTCTGCTCGGTTCAT
Organism: Varroa destructor; assembly: GCF_002443255.2. Lineage (NCBI taxonomy): Eukaryota > Metazoa > Arthropoda > Arachnida > Mesostigmata > Varroidae > Varroa > Varroa destructor. Next base: position 7,893,599 of record NW_019211457.1, on the reverse strand, counting down.
GGTGAATCTTTGTTGTTACAACCTTTGAATATGTTTCGATACAAGAACACAAAGTTGGGATTTACCACTTCTTCGTTAGGTACGCTATCAATTCAAGTAGGTCATACACGCTGATTCCCCATCCAGATTATTTTATATTACTAATTAAACAACAACTTATTATTAGTAAACCAACATAAGGATCTAATAAACAGCGTCTGTGAACGCTATCAGATTAGCCTGTATTCGTTTTACCAGACGGAGCGATAGAGGGCGTTATTGTATTCTCGTCCTGCTGTTCAGCGACCTCTGCCGATCAGCGACCTGCCAAGAATGCATGTACTACAAAGGATACATTAGGAAGCCTCTGACGAGGCCCTTATGGATTGACGGAATAATCCGAATGTTATACTAGAAGAATACACAGGCATCGCACAAGTAGTAGCAGCATCACTGGGACCGGCCGAAGACAATCCACTGTAATCGGCCTCCAGAGAGGCAGTAACAAGACGATGAGGCAAAAAACGGAACAGGGGCTAATAATCAGGGGCAAGTCAAGTTGCTATAGAAGAACAAAACAAGAAGGCTGAGATCGAAAAATCTAGCCACGTACCATGAGTTGTTTCGGGTTCCCTGGAAACGCAATAACTTGGTTAAGGACGCTAAGCTCGGCCTGCTCTGATCGCTCAACAGCTTCCCATTGTCCATGAACCTCGAACTAGTAAGAGGGACACTGCAGCTGGTTTCCCCGTAAGATTTGGCTTAACCACTTTAGATTGCCGACGATCATGCCGCATGGGAACATCTTAGTATTATAATAATGTTGTGAGACTGGCCCGCCTTTCTAACGGAGAATGGTACATAACCTTACATAGTAAAACTGTGTAATAATAATACTGAAAATAGCAATAGTAATTAAGCGTGGAGCCTAACAAAAAGTCTGATGCTGCGACGTAGTCGTGCCGTCAGACTTGTGCAAGAATGGAATATTCTACATGACTACTTGTCTGTTTATCAGAACTTAAAGTTGCATTCGTTTAGTTAATATGAGTACCTTAGTTCTCATAACCTGAACAATTGCTATCTATTTGTATACGTTTGTACGTATTACTGTATGCTTTCATTATACCTGGAGTGAAACAAAATAAAGATTAGTACAAATAGAAATTGCAAAACAACTTGATTCTTAAGATAAGAAATATAAGACCTGGTCAAAACTATTTTTATGGCAAAAGTGCTCCTGCAAGTTCCTGCTTTGTCAGGTAAGTGAATGCACAGTTACGCATCTTCCTTCGGTGTCCTTCAACCGAGTACTCTTCTTATCGGTAAGCAGTGAAAAACATTCTGAATAGGCGCGATGTCCTTAGACGCCGTCATTTACTGTACACAACACATGCGATAAAATCAAGTTTATCAGACAAAGGTCCTCTTTTAGCAAATCTGCTTGAACGAAAAAGTGCGGACGACAGCAGATCCCCGAATAGGTAACTCCTGTCTTCAGCGCTCTTTATTGTGTAATTTCCGAAACGGCTTACAGTGTCTATATCAAAAACAAATGCCATTACTCCACGTAGACGATCTTGTGAAATTTATGTTAACGATTTTCATTTGTTTATAAATTTGAATATCATTGTACATTCGATTGTACATACAGATTTCGTTATTTTGTAATTCAGTGTCTAGGAGGAAGAGTTCGGACCATTACTTCCATATGTTACGAAATTATGAGTTATCTGTGTGTAATCGTTTATCGTTAATCTACACAGAAACTCTGCTATGCCCAATACATCATAATAACAACAACAAAAGCCCAAAACGCTTTTCAAATCTTAATACTTCATTTGTATCTGCTCAGAGAAACCAGTGGGCTCGCATCGGAGCACAGATCATTTCATAAGCGCGTAAAGCAAACCCTATACGGTCCATATATATATATATCCATACGGTCTCTCCCGAGCCACGTCTACCTCAGCGGCGCATTACGTCATTCTGCAACGGTTGCTAAGAGAACGACTGAACATTGCTCTTATAACACATGGGTAAGTAACCATCGTACTAATCTAAACGATCAATCAGAAAAAGCGTTGACGGGTCTTTCGAGACATACTCGATCTCAACTGTTCAAGTCTTCGACGTATATAACGGAAGCTTCTCTTATTGTGACATGAATTTATAACTACTATATTTATCTTAATTGGTCCGGCAAATCATACATATAAGATACATAATAACAATGATACATAGCGCTTGAAGTAAGTTTAAAACTGGACTGAGGTAACAAGTGTGCTGCGATAATAAAAAAATGTATATATATATAAAGTGTAGAGACAAAAAAATAATGTTTACCTTTGCATGATCCTATCCCAATTTAGAATATTCCATGATGTTCTATTCCGCATAGATCCTGTATCTGGTAGAGATTCTATAACAGAACATATTGTACGCCATTAGTTTAAGGAGTTCCTAATATAGTACTTAAGCATAAATTATCTAAATATACTATACCTGTTTACGTCGGTCAAAAATAATAAGATAAAAAATTGGACAAATGAATGCTGCATGATTTGAACGGAAGTAGGAAAAACAAAAACGCACAAATGCTTGTCTTCCTTCGCCTTCATGTTACAACAGTAACCCTGAGTGGTTACAGTGATTATTGAATTGGTAGTTTTAGTGAAAAGTGGATCAGCTACAATGGTCGCGTATGGTAATAATCTGCGGGTGGACGCCACTGAAATGACACGATGTAGTCCCAAAAACAAGCGTGCAGTTGTAAAAGCCTAGGGTGTGTGTTTATGGTCCAATGCAGGTGTTATCCATTACAACTTCGTAAGTTCTGCTTCGTCGATTGTAACCGAAAGGTACCATCAACAACTGGAAATGATGAAAAAAAAAAACTCCGCATTAAGATTAATGGCAAGATTAGTGAACACAGGTAAGCTACTCCTATAGCACACTAACCCTCGATCTGAAAAATTATAGGGGCAAAAATACAAGAGTGACAACTTTGTAGTCTGCCATACTCGTCATATACTGATTCGACTGAGTACAGTCTCTTCTTTTCAAAATCTCGGCAAATGGCTAGGGAAACAATTTAAATCTCAATTCAATTTCGACACTTTGTAGAGTTTCGTATCGTAAAGTTCTAAAGATAGAGAGGAATAAAGCTTCCATCCAAATGGCAGAAGGTCATAAAACATAGTGGCGCTCAATCTGATCGAAAACAAAAGAGCTAAATCTATGAAAAATATTATACTTCATTATGTTATGTCATATTTCGTACTAAACACCATCAAATATTCACAATTAAACGTTTTACTAAATTCTCAACGTATTGAAAACCTTCCTGACACGTTCTCCACCGCTTCGATTATTGAGGTGAAATGGCCTTTTGTAATTGTTATACGTAGAAGTATAAGAACGCTTAATGATATCTTTTCGCCTCATTGAAGTCTATTTGAGTCCGAAGTATTCGATTGAGTTTAATTAACTTTTTTCTTTAATTTATATGTAATATTCTTGTTTAAACAAAAAGTCCGCTCTTCTTCTATTATCTAATAGGTATAAGGATCGCTGTGCATAAGTGGGAAGACTTCATAGATTGTAAATGTCGTACGTTGGAGCAGAGGAAGTTTAATGTCCGCAAGTTGGCATCGTTTTTCGTCCCAATTTGGAACTTAGCACAAACTTAACTTCTTTGCTTTTTCCTTGAAGAGTAAAACTTCGTTACAGGTTTTTTGAACCTCGTCTCTTTTGGACTGCTTTGTCTAGTAAAAGTAATCATAATTATTGGCTAATTTAAAGAAACTATATGACCTCTTTCGTATAGCACCCAGAACCTGCCTTTACTAAAGGATCTAGCCGAGGTTGGTCTCTTTGAACTTATTTGGGATCTTTTCGACCGACTTTTGAAACGGTATGTAAACACACGTCGTACTAACCGTTTGCCACCAGTGATTGCCGCACGTTCATGCTTACCATGCCAGCGCAAAACGGAACACACGTTAGCAATTCAGACTGCGTCACTATAGGTCGTTTATTACTGGCGGCATGTTGATAATTAACTTGATTACCCTATTCTAAATGATGAATAGATTTGCTTTATTAACAGGCACTCGTATCGCATGGCAACCAAAGTTTCTCTTTATCGCATATATACTCATGAGACCCAAATGCGATGTTCTATATTTTCTAATTTATCTTATAAGTTGCAGATGTGTGAGCCCTAGGAACGTGTGTATAATATGCGCTAGCTTTTTAGCAATCTAGTTATATCGTTCTTATATGCTAAAATAAACTTTTAAAGAAATTACATTGTCCATATTAAATGTACAATATTTATGTGATAGATTCGAGCTAGAACATCTTCGCCTGCTAACTTGAGCGGCACGTCGTTTGTGGTCTAGGTTCGAATCCGTTCATAGACAGATTTCGTTTCGTGCCGGAAGCCAGCCACCCGATGGGATACCTAATGGACGTAAAGTTCGAAACAAAAATTCGAAGTAGAAACTTTGTCTTTCTCAGCCAGAGGTTTGACGTTTATAATAATAGATAGATGAATATAGCCCATAAATATTTTACAACTGTTTCTTCATTATTCATAATATTTTGAAATGAGTTCATTTAGAAAGATATGTTTTTAATTTTGTTTATACTATTTTATATAGTTAATACTTAGTTAGATATTAACCGTATAGCATATCATTTCCGTATAGTATACGATAAAACAACGTGTTCACTCCGTATATAAAGTAAATGTGCAAGGCACCGTCATCAGTACCCATTGAAGAGATGTCTGTGTAAGCGGTGGATTTTTATCAATAATGATCGCAGGAAAGAAAACTGACTTCACTTTCTGGTTAAACTTTTTCAACGAAACAAATTGTCCAGATATTTTACGAATTTGCCAGTTTTTTTTTTTAAAAAGAAACAATTATATGTGACTTCATGATACCGTTGTGGTAAAAACTTAAAAAAAAAAGTAAAGGCTTGGGTTCGAAATTGGGCGTAGACACATATTGTTTCGTGTTAGAATGAAGAGTCTATCTAAAGCGATACTTAATGTGTGTGAAACTTGAAGCGTTTATTTATATTACCACCGTAGGCGATACTTTAGCTCAACCGACCCATCCTGGCGGAAAAAGGCTTCTCGCTAAAAAGAAGCCTGTCGAATCTTCCTTGTGAAGATTCACAACAGGGTATGCCGTATGCATCTGGAGGGGGACGGTATTAATGCCCAATACGATTTGATCTTAAAAAGTTTTTTTTTAGATTTTTTTTTGCAATCCCTACATAAAGAAGTCCGAGTCTTCTACGAAATCTACCTCCCTTACTTCTAGCGCACTCAGTCTGTGTATTAAGAATAGCTAATACAAAGATGCGCGGGTGCCATGGGATCAACAAACAAGACCCCATACAAAAGATTTAGACCCCTGTCAATAATGACGTGTGAACGTTATGTACGCGGGATCTAGATATAAAATTAAATAAGTACTGTTAATCCCTGACTAGCCAGCAGCGAATTGACTTCGTATTCCGTAGCAGCCTACCCTTGTTTTTTCTGCTAAATTCATCTCATTTTCTCATCAGTGATATTGCATTCGGCTTTTTTCATTGCCACATTACAATATGACTAAGTTGACAAGGATACGCGGCGATGGAAAAGGATCCTGTTACTTAAGATCACCGTAACTCAACCCAGAAAAAATTACCAAAAGAAAAAAGGGTACAGCTTGACGAAGATCAGCAGCGTCAGTTAATTGGTAGCGCTACGATGTGGAGGTTACGGAGTGCGTTGCTCAACAGGGCACATTTGCCGGCTTTCATCAATATATACGTTCATCAAATACTGAAAATGTCAAAAAAATATCATTTTTATTGCCTGTCCTCAGGCACCTTCCCTGAATTCTAGCGATCGCCACCAGGACGGTTACAAGAATATTCGAAAAGTTCAAGTTGTGTTGCTGCTGACCTTAGTATGACGGTATATGGTAAACTATTCGTATCCAGTCTTTCATTACGAACAAACGAGCCTGAAGCCTCCTTTTTAAACTTCAGATAGGACTCGTTTTTATCAAAGTCTAAACATGAATTCATAATAAGGAAAACTATGCACTACGTAAGTTCAAAGCTTGCCACCACACCAGCAGTTACTACTTTTATATGTTTCACCGTTACTGAGCTGGTACACGCATTGTCTTTCGCATGAATGTTATTTTGTTTTGCTTAGTGGTAGCACTCGTTTGAGATTCGTGGACTTCACGCTATCCGTTTACTATTTGAACGTATGATATTTAGTCATCACCAAACGACTAGGTAACTCGGTCGTGCGTAGCGTTTTAGGACCATGAGTGCTATCATCTTTAACACTGAAGGCATTATATGCGTTTGATGTCGATAAGCGTATTGTCTTAATTCATGACGATGGAACGCACTTTTTCCCGATAATAATTGATGACATATTTGAATATGGAGATGCACGTGTGACCTTTACATTATGCAAGCGTAATCCTAATATTTTAAACTATAAAAGATATTTGAACTATTTTAATTTAATACCACGTGTGAATCACTATAAAAGATGGTACAGAACCAGCACCAAGTAAATTCTGCCTCTCGAGGTCGAAAAAGCTCTAAGCACGACGAACAGGTGGCAACAGTGAACAGCAGCGTGCTCCTACGCTAGCGGCATTGGTTGAGGAATCAGAACTGCCGGAACCCAGATTCGCTGCTACCGCTAATGCTGGAACGTCTGTTCCACCTACGGCGGTTCTGAGTTGTTTGACAGGCTGAATCTTTCCTGCGAATAGGCCCCAACCAAGGAAATTTTGCGGCGTTACGAAGCCATTAGCAAGGCGTGAGAGTAAGCGCCTTTGGGTTAAATTAAGGATGCCTTTCCTCCTCGTCAATGATGGTCATTCGTTTAACAATTGCTCGAACGTATAAGCAGTTTCAAACAAGCCGTTTTGGCAAAAAAGAAGAAGACGCACGACCCGCAGATAAAGGTCGGAAAATAGCGGTATGGAAAACATGGGGCGCCGTTACCGGTAGTACGGTAACGGCGCCCCATGTTCCCCCCCACGGCGGATATGGTTGACTAGGTTCGTCCCGCCTGCTTTTTCAACAATAACAAGAATCGTAAACAAACTGGGGCAAATAATATGAGATACGGGAAAGTGATACGGGTAACTGATAAAGCGTAGACTGTGTCTTTCGATGATGTCAGTCCGCAGGAGATCTAAGGCATTATGCATTCAAAAGCGATCATACCTGTAGAAGTCAACTGCATTACTACAAATCAATCTACCAATGTTACATATTCACATGGCACGATTGTATGATGCTCATTGATTCGCGTTCCTTTCCCGAAGTATCCCTAATAGGCGAACGTGTCTGAAGCAATGTCGAACTGCTTTTATTGCAACGCTGCCAACTGCAACTTTCTTTTTTTTTTTGGAAAACCAAAGGGCTGAGACCAAAAAAGGAGGCGGCCTCCTTCAGAAGCATTGGTTCTACTGTCCCCTTCCTTCTAGTGATGGTATTCGTATAATAATGTGTTTGTACAATCTTTATATCTACGCCCTTTTTAAAACTAGTGACCCTCTTGTCGGGCACAATTCGTTCCACTTAATCCCCGCGTCCGGCTACTATCGAACAGCGGCTAAAACTCAATGCGAATACAACAATGCATTGCGATCTGAAGGACGATTAAGGCTTCCTAAAGTAACCGGCTTTGCTGCTGAAAAGCATGAGTCTTTTAGCGCAGCTTTCTTTAGGCGGCGGTAAGGGATTCGTGACATGTAGCAGCAGGGGCAACAAACGCTGGCCGAGCGCGCGAACTTCAAATACATTTAATGCTCATTGTTAAACACCAAATTTGTTTTTTTTTTTGCTATAATTAGCTCTGAGATATCCGGCGGCGGCCACCATACCCGCAGTAGAATGTTTCTGTTACCGTGTCTCCTACAAGCCGGCTGCATTTAATGGCCAACGTGGCAGGTTTGTGCTTGCTAGTCGACTCCCCAGACGTGCATAGGCGTGTTCGAAGTCGGCAGACTTTATCACAACGACGTCGTTCGCATTGGCGTTAAAAATTGCTGCCCACGAGCAAAACATCGCGACACTTGCTGAACAGAACTGGAACGGATGCTTCCCGTTTTATAAATGGTCACCATCGAAAAGAAAAAAAAAATGGCCGAAAAGCCATTGCTGCTAAGATTTTTATTGTCTTTCATAAAAGTTTGCACGCGTCCGCAAACGAGGCAGCGTGATCAGATGAAAACGGCATTACCCCGGTCAGATCGATAAATGGAGTAAGCGTATGAAAATGCTGTTTTCTTTTCTAGATAATATCGCCATATTAAATAGATGAAAGGAGAGCTATAGTAGGGCCATGGGCGCATAGCAGGCGGAGGACGTTGTCGGTAGACAAGTGACACATTTGAACGAGACCGGCTAGACCGGAAACGGTCCTAAGGAGTGGGCACGCCGACCCGGTGGATAGATGCAATATGGCATATAATGGTAGCCAGGCGCTCTGTGCCCACGAACCATTCAGTGTCATCGAAATTTATCAGCTACTAGATGGATAGGCATGCTGTTTGCATGAGATTTTGAATTTTAAATATTCCAGCGGAACGTAGGTATGTTCGCTTTGTAAGTTACAGTAAATAGCTATTTCCAGCTGTACGTTCGGTACTGAGGTAAGGTATTAGTTCATGCGGCTGACTTCCAGCATAAAACAAAGCGTGTCTGTGTCGGGTTTCGAACCTGGACTGCCACGTGTTTCTCTTCTATAATTTGCTCCGGCGTTACCACCAGGCTGATAACACGAACCAGCGCGGTCCAAGTAATAGTGCAGCGGGTGACGTCTTTGCTTGCTAAACCTAGCTTCACGTGATGGTCTAAGTTTGAATACGGGCCTGAACACGCTTTTTCTCATGATGGTGGGAGCTAGCCGTCCAAAGCAATGCCCAGCGGTTTAAATATCGTTATATATAAACATTTAAGATAAACGTTAAATATAAACACTTAAAAATTACACTGTCGCGAAGTGTTGATAATTGTTACTTTTATTGCTTTCTTAAAAATGATATTCCTGACTAGTTCATCGTAAGGGGTAACTAGCATTAAAGAGCAAGGACTATGTCTCGATTGTTGTGGCAGCAAGTCATCCGGTTTCGAGATCGAAACCAACAATTAGTACGCTTTGATCTGAGTAACTGCTTAAATGGCCAAGGCGTTACGACTACTTCTTTGAGTATCTGTGAAAAACATCACAGCATAAAATGCCCGTGGAACGTGAGTTTAGAAGATTGCCAATCTTCAAAATATGTTCAATTTTGTAGAGTTTCCTTCACATGTTTAGGTAGTTATTTTGTTGTTATAATTTCTCTATGTTGCTATATTAATTTATCAAAATGGTGTCAAAGGGTTAGCTTCCTGTTCCCGGGTAGCCTAAAGATCTACCGGGCTCTTGTAGGTCACACAACAACTTCTTGGTATTACTTGACCCTTTAGTTTATATGGTTATGTAAGTTGTTGAATTTATAATCCTCCAAAAAGTTGCCCCGCTATGTGAATACATCGCATCATGAGGAGATGTATCTGACTTCGTACAACTACTTTCTCTCAGGCTACGCAACAACTCACCGCTTACTCATTATAGAATATATAAAACAAACTGTTCTACTCTAAGAGGAAATCATTTGTTTTAGCACTCTTCATAATAGAGTGGCTTTAGATAATATTACACATACTATTTTAACAGCTTAGCTTAAGTAGCAAAGAAGGATATTAGACAATTAATCAGCTTTTAGCCTTTCCTACTCGTATAAAATCTTCCTCGGAACAAATATCTTCTCAAAGAGAGAGAAAGTAGCATTGCGCTTTACGTATGCTTTCGGTCCGTCAACCCCACTGCTTGCGTTACTATCAGATGAGAACTGAGGCCGCATTGACTGCTTTGTCGCAAAATAAGTCATAGATAAACTTATGGTTTACTAATAATAACTGGCAGTTATCACTTAACATTCGATTTTTCTGACAAAGAGCGAATCTTCACAGTATATGCGGAGTATACCCCCAGCGCCACAAGAAGGAGACACCCCAGTCTATAAAGTCGAGCTCGCGTACCTCTCGCTTTTCGAATTAGTAAAATCCAAAGAGACTCTAAAGCTGAGCCAAAGATTGAAAATCAAGCAAAGAATAGACAAAAATAGCCGCTGTCCAGTTTTCACGTTCAATCTTCTAAATGTTGTTTATAGTAAACAGACAGGGTACACAAACGCAGACCGTATTTAATCTGGTGTCGATCGAAGGTATATTCAAACATTTATCAGGCATTATCTCTACGGCAGACGACGTTGGATTCGGTCCCATAATCACATCATTACAGAAGAGTCTGGCTGTCGTTGCCACAACTTAACTCTGTTCGGAAAGTTGCGTCAACCATTTGGTAGACGCAACTTAACTCTGTTCGGAAAGTTGCGTCAACCATTTGGTAGACGGCGTTCCCTCTCTTGCAACGTAAATGGGCTAAAACAGTTTGATCTATAATGATTACAGTGGACGAACATTGACGCCCTAGCGCTGATTCAGATTTGTCAGGCGCTTTTTAGAACTAGTAGAGGCTGCCAACTGAGAAACAATACAACAGCTACAGGTACCTTTTATAGAATGCGTGTCCTACACAACGTCATAGCACTGAGAGCAGAAATAGCACGTAAGACCTGGGAAATGAAACCATCTGTTTAACTTTGCAAAGGTAAAGGAAATTATTTTTGTAAAACCAAGTTACCGATATTGGGCATTTCGCAAGTTCGTATTTTTATTCTGTTCAACTTATAGTCGAACCACAAAACATCAATCATTCCATAGATTATTATTTTAATGCCTCATCTTAATGTATGTTTTAATGAAGACGTATAAGCAAACCAATGTTGGCAGTAGCCTGCATATCTGCATAAGCGGCTTACCAGAGAAGTTTAAGAGACTGAGACTCTAGTAGGATGGACCGCAGGCCTCTACGATAGTTGCGATAGGTAATCATTGGCTCCGACCGTTGCAAAGGTCGTTGATAGATAGATAATTTACAGGCATCGGTCAGCCTGACCTTGCCCTCTTTCAGGATAACAGAGAACAAAGTTCAGTCCGTGCAAAACGAGACCGAGATTTATTCGCATACAGCACCTGTTCGAGTTTGTGTGCCGAAGTTTGTGCGCTGTCCTGAATGCGGTAATTGTTGTTTGCTCGTTTGCCCATACAAATACTCGTCCTAGTAAAAAGTGAAGCCTAGGCCATAACGAAAATCGCATCGTTGTCAAATGAAAACCTTATTATGTCTGCATCGCGTCTACTCGTGACATTCAGTTCAAACAGTAAATTCAATGAAATCGTTAGAGTTTAATTATGTGTGAATCGTTTAGGGCCCATCAAACAGCTACACTGAATACGATGAGCTAACATTTGGGCGGATGCAGGCGGTAACAGACTAGAGAATGTGGGATTCATGATGGGTTGACCTTATGCAAAACTACATTGCCGAGGCAATTATTGCTTGGCCACTAAGTGTGATGTCCGTTAAGATGTTGAACACTTAGTATTACCCGACAGGACATACTGTAAAGAAGGTTTCTCCTTCGGATTCACTCAATGACGCTAAATAGGTTGTATAATTTCTATGTGAATCTCTTGAAATGAGCCGTAATGCTATATTATCTGACTTTAAAGTAAGTCTTCATGTTAAACTGAGTCATGATGATACGTCATTTAATTTTCGAAAAAAATTATGAGGTGTAACCGGACAACGTTTGGCTTCGTCTAGCATTGCTGTTTCTTTCACGGAGGTATTAATGGCTAAATAATGCGTATCCCTCGCGATATAATGTTATGTTCGCACTCCTAAAAAGTTGAAAGGCTACGTTGGTAAACGCAGCCCCCCTACGTACAGCATGCAATTGAGGTAGCTTCAAAGAGCTTTTCGTTCTGCGGGATATTTACAAATTACTTCTCAACCATTCGATCTCTATTTTATTAATTTCGCCGTTGAGTCAAGTGAATACAAGCTTTGCCCGTGTTTCTCGTGAAGCGAAACAAGAAGAGTCAAAAGCCATTACTTGTCATATCACGCCAATCCTAGACTGCTTCTAGGTAAGTCGCAAGTTCTCGGGTGATCACGTTGCTAGCTCACTCATAAAGCTTACAGAGTCATGAAGCACACGATTGCAATAACATGGCTCTCTGAGAGTTAGCGAGAGTATAGCGGAATAAAGTTTAACGATCGGACAACCCACTTCGGAGTCGTATTCCTGGAGGGGGCCGTTCGGATAAGTGGTGACTTTTTGTAAGCAACTCTACTCTACTCTACTAATGTACATCGTAGAACTTCAAGTTGTATACACATCGGATGCACTCAACCGCACCAGTACGAGATGCACGGATCGAGGTAAAACTATAGTACCGTACAACCGGGGACGTGACCGATCGCCGATAAGCGTTAGCGTCGAGTTTGTTCCAAACGTCGGAGTCCCGCTAGCGCTCCGAGCACTGGAGTGCGACAAGTCCGGCTGTATGATAAGGTCCAACTATTTTCCGCTGCTCGATGAACTGAATAGAAATGTTGACTAAATATTCAATAATAGACGAGTCGCCTAATTTGAAATAAGTCGAATCGCGCCAAGTGCATTGTGTGATGAGGTAGGGTGAAGGAGCGACCAGGAATACTTTTGCACTTTGAAAGCTGCGTGTTTCAACAGTCTTGCGCGAGAAATGTCACCCGTTCGAGATTGCCGAATGATGCGTTATGGCCGGACATCTTTCATGACTAGGGCCAGAAGGACAGCTGATCTGTACACCCAATAGAGAAAAGCGACGTCAAACGGCTTTTGATAGAAAGGGAGCAGCAACAAACGGCAAATCGATAAAGACGGCAAACGGACGAAGATTGATACAACGATATATTGTTACGTTGATTTGATGTTTGAAGACAAATGCAGATAGACAAAATTAGCTACTTAGTGGAAAAATAGTGAACTTTAGTAGAAGACACAAGATTACGTGTTGCAGTCGAGCTATGGGTAGCTTCGAATGAGTTTCAGAGAATAACCTGAACAAGACCAACAATAGGGATCTATGAAGAAACTTCAACACCGAGAGTAGGCAAGTCATTACTGTTCCGTAATCTAAGATTAAGATAGTGCACGTAGTTAGAAGATGATTGCAGTACTGCTGTCTCGTGCAAATAATCAGTACGTTTTTCTAGCAATGATCGGCTCTTAACATTTCAATATTAGTTGGTACTACCTATTCATTTTTAACTTTAGAGAGGCTGAAAGTATGGGGCTAGCATACAACTTTGCCAAGGGTAACAAGATTATGGACACGTTTCTTGTTGTGATCTCTGGCTAGGATAGTCTCATCTAAGTAGTCATATTTTGAGAATGACGAACTGTTGCTTTAGTTACGGATCCGAACGTAGAGCGCGGGGCAGAGGATGTATCGAAAAGATACTACAGGTTCGTTGGTAGATCGACCTTTAAACATAAGTTGTTTTTTAAACTGTGCTACACGGATTCGAACAGCTGTAATCCTACAGAGCAAGTTCTGGGCTATATATGAGGCGAATAGTCCGTCAGGATCTTTCATCTTTCTTTTCATCCAATGTTGTCAGATAAGACAAGACAAACCGGGGCCCACTTTCGCCTCTCCAGGGTCTTTTATTATATTGTGACTTTTTACCGCGCCTGATAAGTTTAGTCAACTCGGAGTCCACATTAATAATTTCACATATTTTCGAAGTTTACGGTAAAACAAATCCTGTAATCTCATTAGTTCTCCGAATAGAGGCCAATCTTCTAAAGGTTGTTGTAAAATATTCCGTGTTTATTTTGCCGACACTGATACGTTTCATAGAAATCAGGTTTTTTTTTTTGTCTGTCAGGCGCTTGGGAACGGTAAATTCATTAAAGAGAAAACTCCACTGTATTATCGTCAATGCTTTTTTTGGTAGACCCGGGCATTTTTTGAAGGTAGAAATATAAAGCGTTGAAAACGATTTTCACAATTACGTTATTTTCTGGGTATGAGAATTAAGTTTCTAATACAGATTTCATCGTCACAGGCAGATAGTTCCTAGCGGAAAGGTAGTGAGTAAGGTCGTGACGGTTATGCGCTTTTTCGGCCGTATGATCTGATCGTACGGAAAAGTTTTACAGTCGAACTCGAAAATCATATAAGGGGTACACTAACTAACACTCATGCTCAGCAGGTGAGCTATATTTGAAAATATAGCTCATGCGTAAAAATGAATACGGTAATAGCTATAATAACTCTGACCTTACGGTCCTGAATGCGTCCAATGAATGGCGACACAGATTTCAATAAGCAGGTCGCGTCATACAATACAGAGTTTATCATACAATTTTGTGCGCTCGCTAAGTAGTTCGATTGGTAATATTGCATGATCACCTCTCAGTGGACGCTATCGAAAGGGATCACTGACGACATGGTAGTGCATTTGTACGTTTTGCATGTTTTAAGGCCCAAGCATCGATTTCGTATGGCCTAATATTTCGGATGAAAAACATGTGTCATAATTGAAACACAACGACACTGTCGTGCTCAACAAAGTGAATCTCGGGAGTGTTCTTATCTTATTCCATTGCCATCCATGAATTGGATTCTTCTCTGTTTTATATAAGTTAATAATTAACAGCTAGCCGGGAGTGAGTTTGTGCCAACAGAAAATAACAATATCGTGTATGGTAAACAAACGTTTGTTAGGGTCCCAGGCTCGAAACGTATGTTTCTTAGTCTACGCAGCCTAGCCCATAAATGCCCCAGATAACATTTCTGGTTAAGGATCCTGAGACGTTTTCTATTGCATGCTGATATGGCAGGTTTTATGGTAAGCGTTCCAAATGAACTAGCGTACACCCAGACGAAAGCTGAAGGGCTATAACCTAATCAGTAGAAAGAATCGAATGCTTTCTTAATCTGGACATATCGCCGAATGAAAATAATATACCTTGAGGCAGTGTATACGGATAGGTATGTGACAGCAGAAAACACCATGCTTACCTAAGACAAATGGGCTGAGATATATATATATATGTCAAATGGTGTGCGTTTTTTTAACCCGATTTTTGTGGTTTAGGATTTATTTTAAAGGGTTCCTTTTATTGCATTTTAAGTGATTCTTACCAGATCTCGATTACCTGTAGGTGTTTACCGGTTGAGTCGCTTGGATGGCTACCCTCCCGCCTATTCACTTATGTACTACGTAACCGTTACTACGATACCGGTCTTGCTACAAACTAAGTGACATAGAACTCGCAAAAACGTGCCACCCCTTGAATTTGTACATGACTGGGTATATTTGTATGGACAGAATTTTTTTTATTTGTTCGTTTATGTTAAAAATACTGCGGAAGCACATAATAAATACTTAGGCATCCCCTGGTGCCTATCCGATGCCGAATACGATGGTATACGAGTACTTGTACTCGAGTGAGGCTGCAAGAATGCGATAACGCGCTTAACGGAGTGCACAACCCGAACACTGAGGAGCTACGTTTTCCCCTTGGGGCAATTTTAGAGATGTTCCATACTATACGAACGAAGTCGAAGAGAAGCAAAGAGCTTTGCAAGAGAACGTTGGCAAATGCTGTTTTGAACCGACTCTACCTTTGCGATTGCCCCGGGGATTAGCCTCTGTTTTTGGGATAGCTTTACCGGCAGAGGACCCCGGGAAATATTCGATGGACCTATAGAAGACCTTATGTCAATAATAATAACCATAGATTCACAGAAGCCGCCTAGAATGTCTTCAGGATCAAAAATAACATTGTGCTACCCTGATGTATTGAGACACCCAGGCAGTATATGGCTAAGTTACCTGAACGTCTCTTTTCGATAAGACGACAAAAGCTTTATCGATATTAGTTTATCATAATTTGTTGAAGCGATTGCCTAGATTTGATTCTGAAATGGCCCTTTTGTCTCAGGATTGAACAGGTTAATATCTTCCTCCGAACTTCGATTTTATCATGGGAAAAGCTGTGGCAGCGTCCATCATGCTTGGTGATACCCTAGCAATTCATGAGATGTGTATGTCCTTGTGATATTGCAGTGGCAACACGATTACCTACAATACGTAAGGATACTCATTCACAAGAACTAGTCTGGGTTCGAAAGGCGTAGAACGTAAGTACAAAACTCGTTTTGTGCTGAAAGGGGCCGCTAGTTGTCCGAAGCAGCAAAGCTTAATAAAGGCAGTAACATTAGATATAAGGCCCTAGAGATAAATAGATAAGCATTTATTTAGGTAGCAGGCTTTGACGGGATGCAACTTTAATTAGGCCTTAAGGACACGCCAAAGCTCCACGGTCGACTTTACAGCAAATGGGTTTTCCCTATGTGGATCGCCATTTTTTTTCCTGAGTCTCTCGTCAAACCTTACTAATTCTCGATGATGGTAGTTACGCGAAAATACCGATATAATTTCGGCATCTTCGTGTGTCCGATGCCTATATAGTAAGGTAAACAAAACCCAGCTCGTTTTGGATGCCTTATCTTTAGGATTAGGGTAAGTAGGTTACTAAATGAGTAAATGAAAGCTGCTTAGAGCGCCGCTCCATTGCGGCGAAGTTAGGAATCGTCAGTGAATAACTGTTTGGTGTTAAATTCAAAGTTAACACGTGAAAAGCATAGCATAATGTAAATACAGATCATATAGAATAGACGACTGATAGTAGACGGTGGATTTTGTTAGGATTTCGCGCACCTAGGCGCTCGCTTTTAGGCCTGTGTAGTGGCTTTGCGGCACTTTAGATATAAGAAAAGTTGATTCGGAGGATATACTTCCAGAAATATAAGAATTTCGATCCAGATTTCTTTAGATGCGGTTTATTGCGCGTTCGGTTGCAATGGTCTTTTTTTAGACCTGTCATAGGACGAATCCCAAAATTCCATATATAGACTAGCATCAGAAGTTACTGGAGAGGCGGACATTAAAATGCTTTACGCACTTGTCTCTTAACTGAGCTTGCTATGTGTTTGAAATCTGAATGTATGAAAGAGAAAGCTTTCATTGTACGTTCTACAAAGCAGGTTCTCAGCTCGATTTATCGCTCGTTTATTATAGGTTGGATTTGGACACACATCTTACCCGCTTAGTCAATAATCTGTTCACTGCAGAAGACTAAATTTATACTTCCATTCGTGACTGGCTTCAGATGCCTTTCACAGCTCGTGAACTGGTAGCAAGAAATGATTTGAAGATAACTCAATACTTCTAGGTACCCGTCGCCGTTGTACTCTTGATTCGCGGACCAACCCAGCTGTTAGCACACGAAGATGCACAGGAGAAGGATTGTAACTCAAGAATGTAAATAATGGAAGACACGTGAATCCTATTCCTGAGCTAATTCAAACCTGTCTACTTAGCATTCTACTTTCATAATATGTACAACAGAGTTGGGTTGACACGCACACATGGATACACGCATGAAGAACCTCTTAGACAGACTACCAGAGGCAGTTCATCGAGTCAGACGTACTTAATTGAGCAACTTCTACCACCTCCGGCAAACCTCCCTAGCCCACCGCTCTTTTTCCTTTCAGAAGTAGGTTTCTGGTCAGATGGTAGCCGCATCGTCATTTTTTGGCCACTTCTGTTATATTCTGTTCAACTAAAGAAAGGAAACCAGCCTTTCTAAACCGTGCTCCTCTGCCGCAAGTTCCAATACCCCTTCCCCCCCCCCCCGCGCCTGCGAAAAAGAAGACAATTCTGCAGGAAAGCACTTATGCTGTTAGCCAAAGAAGAACATACGTTCACATTTTCCCTCCTGCGCTACCGGTAAAGAACGCTGGAGGAATCGGAACAATTCCGTTGTCTCCAGGAAAACAAGAACAACTGTGTTCTTCTGCAAAGAAGAAAGGAACAAAGAAGCGTACAAGCGAGATAGAAGGCAGGGTGCGGCGAAACAAGGGCGGTAAAAGCCGTGTAGGGCATTGCCCATAGAAAAAATTGGGCCTTTATAGGCCGTCTCCTGTTTTACTTTTTTCCGACTCCGACAAGCTGCGATTGTTCTGTCTTTCAGAGGCAAACAGGACCTCCGAGCAGTCCTACGTATGTCACTGCCGCCGCCGTTAATGAATAGTTAGAAGGTGCCCTTATGCAGACGCTAGATGACGATAGATCCCAAAAGCGAACCCTTTGCTGTACCGGCAGTAGTATGGAGCCGGCGGCCAAGATCGGAGTATCCGTAGTAACAATCGTTGTCTCGGTTCGCCCGTGCAACTGGTCAATAGCAGCCGAATCGATTGGCTGTGCAAGTTGGCAACGCACAACGAGAGCGCATCCATTCTTTCCTCAAGAGACACCTCAAGCAATGGCATAGGCAATAAACACAAGCAATAGCTGCTTTCAAACAGGCAAAATATTGATGCCCGTGATTGTCCGACTAGAGCGTCTGATCGGGTTCCATGAATGCTAACAATATGCGAAATGTAGCAAGACAAATACACGTAACAACAACCAGCAGCAACGTTGGCATTTACTACGCGCATCTACATAGAATAAACGAATTTAGAAGGACAGACCCTGGAGACGTCAACAAGGGTTAATATAGGTTTCTATTCAGGCGAATTATTTTATACATTGGAATTGGAGTATGTTATAACATCTAGCAGTTTAGTTTTTACAAGTCATGTTTTTTAAAAAAAAAAGTCAATCTTAGGGCTTATACATAGCACTGAAAATCTGCTACGCACACACATACTTATTTTGTTGTATAGGATATTCTAAATAGTCGCGATAATCACCTGTTCAACGCTGATTTAGTTCGTCTATAAGCCACTTCAAAACAAACCCATTGATGTAGGTTTTGGTAAAAATATTCCATGTACATTCAGTAAAAGGGGGTCACCAAGTCTCTCTGTCTAATAAGAAAAGCTGAGATTTAAAGATGCTAAAGAGAAGCTTCGAATTCAAATCGCCTTGTCTTGCTTAATTCTCATCGTCCTTTTTTAAGTTCTGTTCCAATAGAAACTCAGGGTGAGGAAATTACACTACGCTAACAAAAAAAAGTTTCCAACGGTTGTTTGGACAGTTCGTGTCAAACTTTGACGTAATGCGTTGCGCACATCCTAATTCTCTTATGGCCGCATGGAGTGCTGCGTCCTACAGGATAGGCTCATCGCGTCCTGGTCCACGATCAACTAATGGCACGGAGTAAAAATAGGACAACAAGAAGCTAAGGAAAAATGTATACAAGAAGTTGAAACGGAAGTATCCCTGAATACAGTAATAACAACAATACGTGCAACCTTTCAAGAATGATAACAGAACCCATATGGATAAAAAGTATTTGTTTTTCAAAAAGTCTTTGATGAAAGATGCCGAAATAAATAAATGGGCTAAGAAAAATAGGGTGTAGGAGTGGTGTATTAAAAATGTCTGAGGCACATTTCATGTGTAGAAAGCCTGATATACAATAATTTTTGTTGTATGTCCTCAGACTTGCTTGTGAGTTATACTTTTTTTTTCGAGCGGTAAAGTATAATGTTAATTCGATTTAAGTCATCTAAATGTGTATTTTAATTATTTTTATTGTTGACTATAAAAATTGTTTGTTTTTAGCCAATTATTTAATACCCGTACCGCGGAAGTTGTTCACAAACCGATCTTATACGATTGTCTTTGTACCCTAGCGTTATCGCTCCTCAGTGTCCCCCGCTTCTTTTAAACGATGCCCCCCAATATTTAGGACAATAATTTGCACGCCAATATCGACAGTTATGGCTATACAGGGCTATAAGCCGATTAAGTGAGACGCTTAGACCCGATGGTTAAGTGCATTGTGGAGGTTCTCCTAGAACTCCAGCGCAACTATTCTTGAGCTGTTTTGTTTTTGATGCTGATTGTCCCCTCGATGTCCCGGCTTTTTGAAGATAAAAACCTGTTTTTTTTTCACCATTACGGCTGCGATGAAGACACGCAGATACGGTCATCGCAGGAGATGAAGCATTCGATTTTTTCTAACTACATACTAACAACGGACAACTTACCAACATCTTCATTTCATTGTAAGCTGCTATTGCTTACTAAAGGTGTTGCAAACGTAATAATAATAATATTATCCGGAAAATATTATTCTCTGTCCATGGATAAGGCCCTTAAAGGTTGTACTGGTGCTAAAAATTGCCAGACCTTATAAAAAAAACGTTGATTGAACAATTATATTGCGGCGTATTAGATAAAACGACTTTATCAGTTTTACAATTAACGTAATTTGAAAACTCTTGATGTTGTAAAGAGCGATCGAGGGTCCTCCCATGTATCTAGCCAAAAGCTCGTGTGTTTCATTCAGACCCACTGAAAAAACCAATCGCTTCTCTTGGCTAGAAATTTTATCATGAGTAAAATAACAAAACGCACGAGTTATATAAAGAGCTCTAAACTATTTTGCAACAAGTAAATACATTTAACTTCCAAAAAGAGTATTCCTTTACAACTTAGGCTCGGCGTATTTTCTTATTTCACACGAGTGGGCCGCTTCAGCAGCGAGGTCTTAATGTATCCAAAAGATTATGGTAAATTACTCAAAATCTATAACGGACACATTGCACGATCGGGAATAAATAACTGGTACATGATTGCCTCATCACTTAATAGTTGTAAATAACGCTCTTCTCTAACTTTGGAGTTCTCGCTCTTTTTGCCTTCTAGCGTCGAGCTGTTCCGCCGCGCTTCATAGCATCAAAACGACAATAGCGTCCGGAAAGCCTTTGTTCAACGACAGTCCACGCATATATAGTGTTTCTTTTTTTTTTTACCTAGAGAATACACTGAGGCTTAGCGTATCCTTGCCGTCACCCTTGTGGCCTCTGCACATGGCCCGTGCTACGATGATGTAAGCTATAATGGACTTACGCGTATGTGCACCTTCTTGCTTGCCGTATAAAGATTTCTACCCTAGGTACGGTGTATGTTTTTACGTGCGTGCTAGAACCCCATGCAGTCCTAGCAAAGGTGCTTCACTGCTTGTTATCTCCCACACAACATAACCGCTGTTAGCGTAAGCGAAAGCCTGAACTTGGCTAGCATGGTCTTCTTCAAGGTTAGCGATAGACAATGAGAGAAATTAGTAGTTCATTTGATTGTCTGCCGAACCGGCAAAGACCAAACCTTGCCTACTTCACGGAACTGGTAACCGAGACCTGGACTGATAAACCTTCAAATGCGGATCAATCGTTTGGGATGATCCCCATCGTAATAACAGCATAATTGTTAATAACAATATGGTTTAACAATTATTGTTAACCCTAATTGACGGTCGATAAAGGTTATTTGTTATATTGATCCTATCGTGTCGCAGTTACGAGCGGCTCGTTTACATTAAGTGAGGTCTTATAGCGTAGAATCAGTATTTTCATTTTCTTAAGTGACGAGAAAAACAAGGCCTTCGCCCCAGTGGTAATAAAGGTCATTATGCTGTAGGGGCTGCAACGAATAGCAATTAACTTCTCCAAAACGTATTAAGGGTAGTGTTAATTTCATACGATCTGCTTTAAGCTGAATAAACAATATCACTATAAAACAGCGATACTACTACTACTTCAGTCTCCTTCGGAGTTACCCTTGCATCTTCTTTGCACAACCTTAGGTAAAATGAACATTTTTCCTCTATTATTATTCCTCTAGCAGTTACGGATGGTCGCATTTCAGTTGAAATGATATAAACTATGATGAAAGACAAGTCCATAGTCGAAAAGAAATCTTCTACATGTTATTTAAACGGTGTCACGTTTTGCTACACATTGATGTATCATCTTCACGGAAGACCTGTGCCTTCTATATCCGCCCCTCTAACAGCGGTCGATATTGGCACTTCACTGAAAGACCACCAAATACTGCATCTATTGCTCGATCAAGTCGCAGAGAGCCAAGTGAAATAGTGAGATGGATGCTTCGCAGCCACACAGGTACTAAAGATTTGAGCGAACAGAACTATTTATATCCCATCGAAGGTTGCCGATAAGCAGGATATCCTTATGGCAATACTCAGATTATTTTTTCATCTCTACCGATAGGTGCGATCTTCTATGACGTAAATCTAGCTGGCCTTCAAGGCAGTTTAAATAGGTGCATCGGCTTCAGCTTCGTCGATCAACGATGGTGTCGTTGGTAGTTTGATAGCCGTAAGTACCTCTAGAATGATTTTATTCGAAGAAGAGCAAAAGCATAAAAACGTTTATACTAAAGGCTTCCATGCTATCTCTCTTCTCAGGCAAACAATGACACAGGTGGAAGCCCCTACTAGTGCGGTGCAAGTTCTGTTCCTCCCGTCGTATAAGCCATATGGCTTGGCCTTTTCCTTTTCTCTTTTTTCATCCGTCCTTCCGCCAAGTTTTCTACCAGCTCTGTCATCGTAGTCAGGCCCCCATTTCGTATCATTCTCAAGTCGAAGGACACTATCTCTCTACTAAACTTCTTTTTCCTATTCCACTTTGGCTGTCACTGGCGTATTCGGTGGTTTGCCTTTCAGGGCGGCTGAGAGGGGCACTCACAATGCGTGGATAAGGGAGTGCCGCAATACAGCCTACCATCCGCGTCCGACTGGCTGGGTTAACTTGGTTAGTACTGTCAAGGCTTGGATGATGGTTGGCTCCGCAGAGCAGCATCAAGCAGGCAATGGACATAGAAAGAAATCCCACTGCTACATACTTCGATCGTTCCGAAACGGGTGCACCTTCTGCCTTTTTGATTGACCAGGGCTAGCTGGCTTCCGAGCTACCTTTCTATTTTTTCCACCGCTGTCTCCCAGTTTGGAAATGTGATGAAATCATGTAACAGTTACTTTTAATGATGTGGCTTGCGATACGTGAACGGATGTCCTATTTTGGTTGCTAAAAACCGATGTGTGCATAATGGAAGCGTGGCGATAGCGAACTGGGTACCTTACGAAATTCGGAAGTACTAGGTCTCGGGGTCAAGATTGCCTGATTGTTGCTGATTCTTTTAAATGTTCTTGGTAATTAATATTATCACAACCTATCGATAGTTGAATTTTAGCCGCGTCAATTTGGTTACCTCTCACTCTTTACCGTTAACGTGCTCGAGACTATGTGTACATAGAATATATAGTAGATAAAAATTATGTGTGTATCTCAAGCTAACCACTAAGCTATTACGAACATCCCTACGTTTAGCGTATCGAAAAACCGGCTTTCAACGAAAATGAGGCTCGGGTACGACGATCGAGCATGGACTAGACACGTGCATATAGTGAGTGCTATGAACATTATAAATTACTAATTCAGTATATCTGAGCTGACTCCACATATTTTAAGGCAATAGAAAAAAAGATGCCAGAAAAAAGAACGTACTTTAAATCTACAATGCCATTTTAAGGGTCTATTTCCTATGATAGGCGAGTACATGAAACGTTCGTAAATGCCGCATAAGGGTGGACCCCTCACATTATGTATGCCTCTTTGATAATTATATGTAATTTTTCCTATATGAATAACTATCGTTAAAAATTTATGCACAACTGAATAGCATATAAAATAAATTTTACCACTAATTTTCATTTAATGTGAGTAATTTAAAGGTGTACAATTATCAGGTAGTTTCCGCAGTAACGAATACGATTTGTTGTGCAGTAAGTATTGATCGTCGGAAAAGTATTAATGAAATTAAAATGAGCTATTTTTAGATGATAAAAATAACACCACCTTTTACATCCGGCTATTTTTCGGGCAGCACCATAATCCTATCCTAGGAAAATTTTCGAATGAAGAATTGTGGCAGGTGATTTTTATGTTCCCCTATTGAAACTAGAGCACTAAAATAGTTCTTCAAGCAAGGTATAGGCGATGCAGGAAAATTCCCCAGTCAAATTTTCTTAACTTTTGCCGGACAGCTAAAAATGTATGAGATATGACAGTTCACTAGTTTCAATCTATGTTTTGCAACGGCTTGTTAGCTGTTGACAGAAAAGGTCCGACGTAACTATTTTGCCAGGGATTTATAATGCGCGATCCCTTGCCAATATTAGCAAACGCCCTCTTTGGCGTCAGTCTGATCTTTTCGACATATTGTAAAGCTGTTTTTCTTTTTTATAGAGATATATATTTTACGTTATCCCGCTGTTGTTGTACGTGACCTTATAATCAACCGCTTCTGCAGAGCTTCGTAGGTGCACAAATTCTCTAGTGTTAAATCGTTCCTTGGGTAGTTTAGAACTGTTCGACGGTCTACTTAGTTCCCGATAATGTCGCTATTATTCTAATATCACCGTTCCTTGACCTGCGCAGTAATTTTATCAACGCGTTTCGTGACTGGTCGATCACTACAAAAAGCACCCGTCGAAATTTCCAGAATGAGAGCGATGAAGCCATTTCTTACGATGACACATCCTGGCACATAAACAGTACGCATATGTGTTTAAGACGCTGGATAGCATTTTTTTGTTTTATTATAATAAAACTGTAAAATATAGCATATTTAAGATGCTCTACCTTAAATATAAGAAATATTAGCCAATCTACTTGTGTCAAATTTCAGCTTTCAAATGATATCAACGCAACGCAGATGGACAAATGTTACTTTTAAGCCATATAACCAGAAATCCATCCAAGACGATCTAAGATTTTATTGATTCTGTTCAGATAGGGTATAGACTGCATTAGCATGTAGCAAACCTCCAAAGAGTAATAAAAAAAAGAACAAGTTGCAGTGGTATTATACATTATCTGCACATGGTTGTCCCGTTTCGGGGGGTTTTCGAATGAACCGGTCAAGATGACCTTATACACTCATGGATATGTGATTCAAAATAGAAATAATGTAAGGGAAAAAATGCATGTACCTATAAGTGAGTTAGCGAAACTCAGTTTCTCCGCCTCCAGTAGTAATGCTCACATCGTTCAGCTTTACATGGAAAATCGAACAAACTCAATTTTACAATCTGTATCATTTCTACGCGTACAAGCACTCGTATAGCAGTAAGCGCACGACAAGACCCGGACGTACATTTACTAAGACAAACAGCGAAACGCAATGACTTGAATGGCCGAGCCTCTGTCTGAGAGAAATTAGGAAGATCGTTGTTCCAAATTCACGTGACCTTTTAAATTTTTCATTATTGACTGACTTGTATATGAAGAGTTTATATGTTAGCTCTACATCTCTAGGCGCATGTATTTCTTCCCATATTACTCTTATCTTGAACTACTGTATACGAACGTGGCAGCCCGCATTGAGCCGTCGTCACATCTTTTTTCAGGGACCCATATTGTAAGACTCGAATGGGACGCCATTACTCCAGAGAGGTACAGCACAGCTGCAAATAACTTTTTGCTGGATCTTGCCGAGCTAGTCTCCATTTCCTATTTTAGGAAAATCTATCGATTTTTATTTCGACGAACTTCTATTATAATAGTAGAGGTATTCTCCATTTTGTACAATTCTCTTGCTATTTATTCAGTTGATCATGTACCACTTACTGCAAACATAAATCTACTATTTGGAACCGCTAAAATAGAAACTCCACTTCATAAATAGCGCTATTATATCTCTTTGACAACATATTTAAAACTGAAAAGTATACATTAAACAAACATATGGCAATCACACACATACGGTATAATGACTGGGTTTGCATTTCTTGTCCCCATGAAGGACCAGCACTCCCAGCACAAAGCATCTGCGCACACGTCGCTTAGACAGTGCTGAATGCAAAAGTTTGAAATCACTCTTCATTGTGCAGTTCCAACCACTGCTGAAGTCCAGTTTAGTGAGGTGCGGATCGGAGGTTGCCAGCGGTCATCTCTAGAACTAGCAACGGTCGGTCGGAAGGCCTTGGAAAGCCCGAAACGAAGGGAGAGAAAATCGCTGTTTCTCCCTATCGATGAGCTTCAATGGCGGTACACTAATTGGGTGCAAAGAATAGGCGTAGTGCATATAACTAGAGACGCTTATGCGATGTCAAGCAGGCGCGCAGGCATCCATGTCATTAGAAACTCGTTGGGCGTACTATTGGGCCTGCAGGACAGATCTAAAAAGGTCCGAGTCTTCTGGAGCCTAGCAATGCTAGCTAATTAGCCTATTCGAACTAATAGAGATGGATCGAATAGATGAGTTGAGAGAGCTACAACTACGTCGACAATCGAAATTATAGCAACTAGACCAAGCAAGGGTATGCGAAATTTCGTGGTCTTGGTAACGTTTGCTAAGTATATATGTTAAACTGAGTATATAATGAGTCCACATAATTGTGCAGTGGTAACGTATTTGCCCATTGAATTTCAGAGTACATAAGGTGGTACATGTTCGAAACGACACATGGTTTGCTTCGTGCTGGAAAACGCCAGCGCCATGTGACGCAGCAACATTCAAGTGCGGTACCAGACGTTAGATACGTCTGGTGTTTATGTATGTTTATAAAGTGCAGTACGTTAGTTAACCCAGCGAACAATTAGCGAAGGTGATTGTAAGTAATAGTGGTCTTCTGTACCATGCATTCTCTTTCCAACTGCAGTAGGAATAATCCACTTTGGTGCACGCTATATGCTACTTTATTCAATGACACATCTTGTAAAGCTGCAGACGTAGCAGATATTTTAGTTCTAAGCATTCAAGGATATTTTTAGAAAATATATAAATAATAACATTATGATTAATCTACGCCTAATTCTATACTTAGTTTTTGCGTATACACCTCCCATTGCACTAAAAGCATTTAAGTGTACAGCCGTATGCAGTACGAACCATAGACTTTGGTTTGCTATACATAGTTTGCTCTTGCCTTTTTTCATGAGCCTTAAATCGAATCCTGTCCACGCGTCTTAAGTTGTTCCATACACTTACCTTGTGTTGACTCAGGTAACGCGTAAAAGCCTTCGTTTCTACCAAAGACACCGCAACTATTCCTTTCAGCGTACGGATTAAGGCAAAAGGAATGAAAAACCTAAGAGCATATATAGGGTCGGAGAGAAATGACAGTTTGATAAGTCACTTGTACATATATGTAAAATCTTTCTACATGTTTCACTTAGTCTATTCTATATGCAAGGAATAGCATTTTGTTAATTTCTATCGAAACGAGACACATTGCTACGAAATGCTTTGCTTGTTTGGATTCGTGGCTCACTGTTATTAGATGGTCTATTTAGACTACAAATACAGAGAGAAGAACATTGGCCTACAATTGCCGCCTACAACAACAGCCTACAATTGGCCGGCGGAGTCGGCCCAACTAAACGTTGGGGCAGAATTAGCTAAATCGTCCCTACAACCGTTTGTAGCCTCGTCCATAGAACCACCTTCTGACTATATATATATATATATATATATATATATATCAGCATGCACATACTAGCGAATAAATCGACCCGCAAGTATCTCTGATATTTATTTTCAAATATCAGCTTGAATTGCAAAATAGAACTTCCAATGGTTACGATTGAAACTAGTATTGTAGTTCTACATTTGTCCATAAGATGTAGCAAGCTTTTACCTGTGATAAATTGTGTAGAGGTTCACAGCTTTGATACAGTAAAAAAGGCCACTATATTAAACCGTATCGGCTTCATGTCGTTTAAAGGGGGGTGAGAAATTCCATTTTGCACAAACACTTCTTACTGCCACGTTGCTACACTGTGATTGACGTTGAATCCTTGGTTGCTAGGTGACCTAAACTTAAATCAGTTTTCAATTTCTTTCCTTTCCTTATCGCAACGAGTCGAAGAACGAGTCTATTGGCCGCAAAACATTAGACAGTAGTCATGTTAGGTCTAATAAAGGACCATTTAGAAAAGAAAGGTTCGTGTTATCGTTAGATCAGTCAGCTTAATCTCTTTGTCATGGTCTTGTAGAAATTTAATTAACGCCTCGCCTACTTTCAAGCCAAACAACCTTACCCAGGTGATAAGCACTCTTTCGACACAACGCTAACTAACGGCTTGTCGCCAACGCATGACTCACACTTAATCCCTGATTCCTAATAATATTTTATCTAATTATTACTTGAATAATTATATATATCTAGCTATAATCCGTTCGGCAGAAACTTTTCTATAAATAAGCTCGTTTCTTCTATGTACACTTCTTCCAAAGTAGACACTTGACTATTTTTTACTTAACCCTCTTTACAACAGGTCCGATCATATCCACCGTTTCCACAGCGATAACTTATCTATAGCTTACCCCGTTTAATTACGCCGATGCCTCTGGACATGGCACGCTTTAACTTTCTTTATTTGCACATCCTGTTGTCGTACTATCAATAGCATATCAGATAGTTTGCCTCCAGTTCCTACCAGTACTACACCCGTAGGGCCAAAGAAACTACGTTAACATAGCCCCCAACTATTCCTGCTTTCAGCATTGACACTACCAGTGACCTTTTTGTCATCATCGTTAAATATAAAGACATGCAAATGGCTTCGCGCCTGTTTTCCAGTTGCGGAACCTTTGGCACAGGAAACAAAGACAGACCTTTCCCGCTACTTATAGGGATAGTGCTTACCTCCCCTAGTTTACACTAGTGGGTCCTTAAGCCACGGTTCTCACGGCCGACAATGATTTAAGGCCACTTTTCTTTTCCTTCATTTCACCATCGGCAAGTCTCTCTTCTAGCCATTTGTCGCTGCTGAATGCGGGCTGTCCACGGGTCTCCTACAATGCAAACGTCTTTACAAACAAAATTCCACGTATATCAGAGTGGAGCGGAACGCGAGTGATCCGCGAGGACTTGAACGCATAAATTTTGAGAACAGGGAACAAGATCGTGCGATAGATTTAAGAAAATAGGACAGCGCTACGAACTTTAACAAAGAGAAACGTACATAGAAGGTGCTGAAAGAAATAAAGAAACGCATGCATTTTACCAGGAGTACACACAGGAGTCGGACGGTGTTAGACTTAAGTGGACAGCACCGAGATGAACTCGAGATAAGAGATGAATCCTCAGCTAACGATCGTTGCTACTGTGAACATCGGAGGAACAGTGGTGCGGACCATAACGTACCATAGCCGGTTCCGACTGCTTCGACTGCATCTAGAATTGTCTGCCGCTACGCAAAACGAGAGAAAAACGGAACTGAAAAGGCCCAATAAACTTTCAGTATCTTCATATCCCCCTTCCACCTGGTCCTAGAACAACTTTTGGTAGGAGGCCGAGTTTATGGAACTCACTTAAGAATTCGGCGGCGGTCGAAGCGGCGAGTATGTGATTGGTTTAAACAGGATACAAACCTATGTCATTTGTCCTCACTGTGCACGTTCCTGCTGCTGCCGCTGTCACTGTTGTGCATTAGTTTTAGTCTGTCCGGCAGACTATGCAGGAAGATACACGCGCTCGTACTAGGTAAAGCGAGAAAAAATTTTGCTTTGCGCTCAAAGAACCAATCGAGTGAACGACTATGTTACCGAGAAACATCCTACACGATGCGACGACGTGACTCTCTATCAGACTCGAATATATGGTGATGGTACGGCTAACGTTAGCCGGTATCAGGCTACATCCGGCTGGCTGTACCAGATGAACGATAACCTTGTCAGGCACTAGGTCATAGAAGATGTTCGTCTGAATCGCGACTGGAGAAACAGAGGGACACAGAGAGAAAAAGAAAGATGGAAAGAGGCTGTATATTTTGAAACTTATGCATTTCCAGGCCTCGGTGAGACGCGCGTACTACTAGCAGAAGCATTATTGATAACCTACAGCGATCCTATGTAACGTCTTTATCGTTTAGTGGCCACCTTCGTTATGACTGGCAATCGTATCTCTGACCATTTAGGCACCTGCACACAATTCACGTGCGCGTGCTGCAACCACCGCTCAACTAACCGATTACATGCACCGATACGTCAACGTAGGGTGCACTTAGGCAATACATTCCATTGACAAATGCGATTTCTTCTTGGCTGGCCATTTAGTCGAACTGGAGCTCCAGCTAGATCGCTTTATGACTGGCTAGAGTCGACGTTCGGGATATCACTCAAAAGGCGACAGCAAAGATAGTAACAATGTTACTTGATGCTGGTCGTAGATGAGCGAGAAAAGTGACTATGTTAGGCTCAATTTTTTTATTCTAAAATATAACTCAGGGTCACTCGTTTCTTGGTTGGGTGAAACTTGTAGTGTTTGATAGGACAACCTTTCTTCAAAAGATGGCACACCTGCATGTATGTGCATGGTTCGTGCATTTAGGTTGTTGAATTAGAATGACTGGAGTCATTGTTTTGGTTACTTATCAACCAGAACACGAATACAATGTATGAACTTTCTATATTTATATATATAGTTAAATATATAAAGCAATCAAATTTAGGCTGTGTCGTGTCTTCGTGACAATGCATTAATCACTAACGTGAATGTACGGCAGCGCACCGAGTTCGATATGCTAATATAAATATTAGGCTAGCAGAAGGCAACGTTTAGGCTTTAGGCTCATTATAAGGTTCATTGGCACGCTTAATGCAAACTAGTTTGTCTGCTTTTATTGATAATTTAAGAAGTAAACTATGCGTAAGCTGATAAAAAAAACGTCACTCTGTTTGACGAAAATGAAGATAAATATATATATATATATATATATATATATATCTTCAATTACTGATTTAGCGCCAATTGACTGAGAAAGTATATCATGAAGGCTGACGATTGCTACATTAAACAAAACTTCCAGAGGGAGATGCGTTTCAATGCTTGGACATCAGCGGCAGTTTTAGCAGACGCTGACAACTTGCAGGCGATCTAGATTTTTACACTATGTGCTTATTATAGGTGGGTCTCTCAGGGAGACTACCAAACCCTAATACCTTTATTTATCCTAAACCACTATCATCTTATTAGTTAACTTATCCAATTTCGAGCAAGAAACGTAGAGAAGAATTTTCCCTCTCATCGCAACTTTATAAGCAAAAGCCATTTTGCTTTGTAGGTCAGCTTTTGGCTACTCCATATAATATTGTGTCTATGCAGTGCATAGGTTTCGTTGTGCGAGTTTCTCGTAATCATTATGATAAAGGCGCAGTTTCGAGACGCACGCTAAAGGCTGGTTCATTCATTATGACCATACTGCAGTACTTTCATAAATAGTAAAAATATCTTTATAAACACACAGGACACAGTTCATTTTTACAAATTCTAACCTGTATATTTCAACATGTTGGAAGCTTACGTATCCTTATTGTAGTCAGCCTCTTCATCGAAGTGATTTTCGAATCAATCTTATCTCAATCAGTTACCCTTTCAAGTTCAGTCTTAACAACGATCTCAGCAGCTTCCAAAGGGGCAGCTCGAAAAAGTCTTGTCAGTGTCAACAGTAGAGATAACTATCCGTTTGATCTGTTCATACGAAAGAAGCAACTGAAAAAGGGCAAACCAAACCTGGCTGTTAAGGCAAGATTCGGCAAAGGTGTAAGCAGCTCTCCAACTAACACGTACATATGTGGGTAGCAGCTAAGCTATGGGTAAGCATAAGGATACACCGCGAAAAAAGAGAGGTGTATAACGAAAATTCTTACCTTTATTGTGGTCGCCGATCACGGCTAGAACGAATCTATATAAACGTATCTTAGCGAATAATTATGTGAGATTTAAGGGTCTTGGGTTTTATTGCAGTTTTCCGATGCATTTTCCCCCACGCCCGCGTATGCTTTTCTCCAGGCTATGTCATATCCCAGTAAAAATTCTCTTCATTATCACAAGCCTATTTCCCGCCCCGGACCTGCGGGGCCTCTTCCTGCCCAAGTTCTGCTGAACACCTGACAAGATAAAAAAAAAAAGACAATTACGCTGAAAAGAACAGTTAGAAAGTGTGAGCCAGAGATTGAGGAACGCTGATGCGCAGGGACCCTCCAGGTGCAACGAGAAGACATCGGCTGGTACCTTTCGAAAAATTTGAATTAACCCAGTAGAATCCGAATAGTACTACGTGAATCAATAAGGCTGCAGTAGCACGGGGTGAAAGCTGCAAGACAATGGCTAGGCTGGGATAGAAGGGTTACAGAGGTAACGATCGGCAAGCATAACTTTATATTCAAAGTTCAGCCGATTTGATAAAAAGGGCTATAAGAATCATTTTGAGGCTAAGGGAAGCTTTAGGTAAACCTGAAAAATATACGGTACGCATATACCAATTTGACAGTAGGCCCAGAGGAAGAATTAAAGACCATACCGGTAGAGTGCAAAGAAATATATATAGAACGGAGGTCTATTCGAACCTTTTCCGTAGCCAAAAATTATATATAGAATTCAAAAAATGGGGGCGAAGAAGGAAAAGGGTGTTCATAAAGAGGGAAGTGCCTAGAAAACACGTCGGGTGTTGTTATAGCTCCCTAGACATTCGTGTGTTCTGAACATTTTAAAGGGGCTTTTTAGTCGGCAGAGGCTAGCTAGCATGACCTAACAGAAATATTTTTGTTGGTGAAAGGTGAGCGAAGAAGAAAACCGGCCTAATGTATCACGATACAATCGTTTTCATTTCTATGTAGACAGGACTACACGCATAGAAGTATGAGCTTCAGCACCATGTCCGCTAAGAGGTATCACTTTTTTACATTTTCTTCTCTGCCAAGGGCATAAACAGCAATAAAAGCAAGGCGCTGTTTACACAAGGAGGCTATTAGAAGAAGCTGTTATAAGCTACATACTTAGTTATTATATAATGCTGATAACATTATACAAATATTAAAGATAACACTATATAAATGTTAAATAGGAATGTGTTATACAAACTGTATAAAGATGACAAAAAGAAGAAAGGAGCGTTTTGTTAATTGATTAATTTATTAGAGGTCCTAACAGCTCTAATGAGCTAACCTTAGAACTACACATATCTTTCTGCCCGTTTTGTATCAAATTCTGGTATTAAGCCATTAAGCTGTTTCTAGACGCGTACCCTTTATTGCGGGCTGTACATTGCTCCAATATAAACAGGAACGCACAACAGACATACCGCCAGAGACGGATCTCATTGCAACATTAAGAAGATTCGAATGTTTTTAAATATCCGGCCGAAATAAGAGGGTATCCTTACCGTAATCATTATGATAGTACATGCGCTATTCGTTTTTTCTTAAAAAAAAAAAGTATTCTATACTGAACTTTGTGATAAACGCACTTAATTTCACATCGAACTATTTAAGTACGTACGTTCGATATGCACGTAAGAAAGTGAACCGTCTTTGCCAGCATACAATGCTCTAATTATTAGCATCTTCAGCAAAAACCTGTTGCCCCTATAAAAATGGGATGAAGGTCTTTTCGAAGTTGGACTACGTGCTATTATATCAGTCAAGATCTTTGTGCTATGTTTTTTGTTTTTGTTATGAACTTTTCGATTTTCTCTGTTACCTGTAGAAAGCCTGGTCCTTAATGATTTATATAGTCATGCTTACGATGACAAAGCTAAGCAAATTTTACTATTATATATATCATAGCATAAACATGCTTGCCAGAAATCTCCACGTTGCATCCTCAACTGGAAACTCTTCTAGTAGAACCACTACATCACACAACCCATGAGCATCATCAACTGTTCCCCTGTATTCGTCTGCTCATGAATAGCTAACAATATAATCATATTTCCACGACAAGCGCGGCTTAAATGATTGTATTTAAGATAACGGCATTATCTAGTACAGGCCTTCTAGTCATCTCCCTTAGGAGTCCATCGGCTGGGCGGCTGTTACGTGCTATCCATCTCTCTGTCCCTGCTCTACGTATACGCACAAGATAAGGAAAAAGACTTGAGAAAGCCTTGTGTGCGTTTAAGTGTGCATGTGTAGGTTGATGTTTACGGGTGTGCGTATGTGCTTCTGACTCTTGCAAACGACCTTGGATACGTTAGAACAGAGGGCCTGTTCTCGTGTTTTCGATCAGGACCAGACAAGTGGCAGGGAACGAAAGCGCGAGTCGGCGACGCCTCGACGGCGGTTTTCAGCTGCACTACGAAGTGAAGAGGCAAAGAAAATTCATTAACGACAAGAGAGAGTGGTTCTGTATGTACAAGAGAAACACCTCCGCTGATGGACACCTGACTAGCAGTTCGCTAGTAGTAGAACGACAAAGAAGGCACAATTGAAGCAAAAGGCTGGATAAGTGCACTGGAAATAATCAGATACTAGGCTGCAGCGCAATGGTAAATTTGAAGTCAGGTACTGAAGCTTGTGTGATGGGGTCATTAACGATCATTCATTGACGTAGCGATCAATTTATTGATGTAATGCGGTCCTATAGGAAGTGATTTGTGCAAAATGAGATCATACGCGTTTAGCCAGAATAGAATGTTCTCGTTATTATTATTTTTAACCAAAACACTGCTGTCCATGGCGAAAAAAAGGGGAAGCCTTTTTAGCAATATGCTATTTGTCATTATATCAGTCAAGACTTTTGCGCTATCCTGTTTTTTAATTAATTATATATATATATATATATATATATAAGTTTCTTATTTTTTGTAAAAAGTCCACTGGTCTACGTTAATTTCTAGCTTAAAGTAATTCGACTATTATTTAAATGTTATGTGTTGATAGTAGATACTATGCTAACAGCGACGATACTTATCGGATGACCTAAGCTGATTATTCTATTTTTTTTTTAAATTATGCACAAATGACCCCGTTTATACTTCGTAACGGAAGCTTTCTCAATTGATAGAACAGAATCTATAGTAATTTCAGTTTGCGATAGGTTTGCTATGATATGCGTCCTTCCTGCCCCTACTACACCAATGGATGAGACAGTAACAAAATTGGTATTACAAGTCAGCTTTTAAGAAGTCTTGTGTTTAACTCTAGGTGTTCACACTAAACATCTTTGTAGGAATTTTCCTTACTAGAAAGTATCTATCTTTACAGTTCAAAGAGAACAAGACAAAGCCGGAAGGACACATATGGAAATCACGTAGATAAGAGGCTAAGAGCACGCACTCAGTGCTTCCGTGCCAATAGTAGCAGTAGTGTTCGAAGGAGTTAGCCGTCTGGTGGAATACCTTACAGCAAAGTCGGGCATAAATATCGAAAAACTTACCATAAGTGTAGAAAGAGACTCTCGAACTGGTAGTGCTGAAAGTACTTTAGACATCCAAGAGTCGGCCAGGAAAAGTTTGGTCTTTCCCTTTATAGGAATTTTTTTTAGAAGTTGTCTATCTGGATTGCGTTAATATGCCTGATAGCTTTTAGCCTTAATACCTAGTAAAAGACTCACTATTAAATGAATAAATTTATGACCAGGACTGCCGTACCGCGGATCTCTTGAGCTTTCAAATCGACAGTATCACAGCACATGCTAGCGAACCGGCGTCCGCTTGTTGCGACGCACGAGCCAACGGACAACGTATACGCAAAAACTTACCAAGCAATTTACCACCTCGTGATAGATGGCTTCGATTAATATCGGTGAAAAAGCCTCGGCCACCTCTGGCAAACTCTTATCTTACCTCAAATCCTACGATGTCCCTTCCTCTTGTAGCATACACGTTTTCATCTTCCGTCGGGCCGCCACTTGTTCTTCTTCAATCTCGCCCTCAGCCGGCATTTCTATTTTGCGAATATTTCTCCTTTTCCCAGTGATCTGTTGGCGTCTAAACAGCGTATTCCCGACGTATTCTATTGGATCAAATGGCTATATCTGCCACAGGCTGGCGCCGACGCTGTTATCGTGCGTCGACGGTGCCATATCGACTAGTAAAGCGTATCTGTGCTTTATCCGTATTCAATTCGTTTAAAGAAAAGTGTGGAGGAAAGGATATATTGAGTTTCCTTTCGGCAAATGACCGTCCCACGTCATGGAAGTCTATCTTTCAGCTGCCATTCCTACGCATATACCTCACGAAAACAATGAGGCCAATAAGTTTGTTTGTTTTTTTTTTTCTTATGTTTTGCTTCTTCCAACTGCGACGGTACTCAAAAACCTTAACGGTTTATGTACTAGAGACACAAAAATATTTGACACATATATCTCACTGTCGCTATATTAATCATGTATTGTATAATACATAAATCATCTTTATGTATTACGTATATTTGAAAATTATTCAGCAAGAAAAATAATCAAATTTAGCGAACTCTTTACGACTTTTCTCTATACTTATAAACACTCATCAGACAGAATCGATTCCATCTGGTAATCAAATGAATAAAGGAATGTGGAGAGATCTCTAACAGCTTTTCTTAATTTAGATTTCCTATAGCCCTTCAAGCTGTTTCTTTTTAACCCGATCAGTTTACCTCAGTGGGTTTAAATATCTGTGGTTTGTCATCTTGAGAGCCCTCGGTACCCTCGAACGGTCCTGCGTCTCAAAAGCAGGGCTCTCCAAAATAGAAGCGAACAAAAGATATCCGATGAAACTAGGCTACACGTTGATCTGAGATGCATTGGCTAAATGTAAACTTTTAGTAAATTCCAACCATTTGCAGTTTAAGCGGTGTTTCTTTCGTTGATATTCGTGCTAGTAAATGTACCACCTATGTTTCAGTGGTAGCAATTTCCTTTTTGGCACCGATGGTAAGGCCAATGAGCTTATCTTAAATAGAAAGAGCTGAGTGGATTGGTTTGATTCCTTCGTTCACTACATAACTGTAATGGTATATTCTAGTGGTAATGATTTAGCTAGCAGACCAACATCACTTTACCCCAGATCACTGAAAGCTTAATTCAGGTTACTGACAAATATCTTGATATGGTACACCCTATGAAAGAATACAATTAATAAGAAAGTAAAAATTAAATAAATTATAAAAAAATTTTATTTTATTCGCAATTCTAATGGGTGGACGACGAATCTTGTGCACCCAAACCATGATTACGTAATACACATGTTAATTCCACGATCCTTCAGTTTATTGACCAGCTACAAACATTAAGCAATTCCCAGCCAATCGTTAGGTTATTATCTTTTGTAACTTTTCTTATAAAACATAATAACATAAACATAATGTATCTTTTGATAACTTGCTGATATTCGTGTATATAAGTATAAGTCAATACACGATAGCTATAACACTACACTTGGCCTAATGTGCCTTGGAAACGGAAAAATTAAAGAGTATGTATAATAATAGTAATAATAATATCAAGCTAAAATAAAGTCTACCAATGACAAGCCAATGATGAAGCTGTGAAAAATACGCTATTACTTTATCATATTTAGCTAAATCAGGCACTAAGTATCTCTAGAAATAAAAGTTACCACCCCATAGTTAACCGTTCTTATTTTATTGGACCTCTCAGAAGAAGCAACAATTTGACAACGCATTCAATATATAACGAAATATATCACGAGGAATATTGAAACGGTGACATAGCAATCTGGCCCTCGAGATTTTAGCTAACCAGAAGCAAAGCACTGGGTCATTTGCCAGTACGCCGCTGAGTCTCGTTAAACGGCAATTGCCAGGTATGGTGGGCGCAAAAACCACCACTCCTTCTTCGTTCGAATTCGGTTTTATGAAGCAGCACCCTCCCACTGAGGAAACGCCTACTGATAAACTTTATTTATTTTTATTTTTTTAGCAGTTATGTTATAAGAATCTTTTTTTTTTGATATATTGCAGGAAAATTTCACTTCTCCTTCCTCTCTGGACATTTTCACTCGCAGGGAGAATCCTTGGCAAACAGGGTTCCTCGTTTGCTGTCATTAAAGAAAAATCGCTCGCAGTAAAGCGCTTACTAGTTAACTTTCGCGTACATCCACTGCAATATAGGTTTTTGGTCCTTCGGTTTAAAAAGCCTCATAGCCTCTGCTTCTTGAATTTCTCTGGAGCTAATTAGTACGGAAGCCGTGAAGTTAGCGTCTCAGGGAGATACCGCTCTGTAGCAAAACAGCCTCATGTATATACTACATTGCGCTAGACCTTTGGTGCTATCGAGAGGTATTGGCATTTACGTAATAGGCATGCTTGTTTATATAGAATTATATGTGTCATGTTAATCTCTCACGGCTGCTATACACGGATCACTCGTGCCTTCCAAAATGATTCTGTCTTGCAAGTGGACCATTTAAGCTAACGCTTTTTAACCGTTACATTGAGCGACAGAACAGCTCGATCTGAGTGGCCGCTCATTAATTAATTAAATGATTGTTTAGCTAAATACGTCCCGGAGCATATAGCAAGACAACTTTCTATGTGCAGTGCTATTATTTACAAGAAAAAACACGCGTTACGATGAAAAGTAAGTGATACAATCTAGACACAACGTTTTTTTTATTTGAAAGCTCCAAATGGAAAAATCTTACTGTCGGCATCTATTCATTTATAATTATATAACCTATCACGTAATCCTTTAATTTTATAGTCACATCGGACGAGATCCGGCGGGATGACCAAACCTGAATTACCCATAGCAATAACGACAACGTTGGAAGCCACAGGGGAAGTGTCGTCGACCGTTTCCTATTTTCCGCTATCCTTATTCTCTACCACACTACCACCGGCCTACCACTGCGAATTAGCAGCGTAATTCGTTCGCTAGTAACCACTGACTGTTCGTCGTCGACTATCAGGGCCTACCGTTCCTATAGGTAAACGATAGACTACGTTATTCTGCTTCCCTAATCTTGGCCTTTTGGGCCTGTTGCTTTCCTCTCGCCTTCAGGTCTACATTCTGCGCAATAAAAACCGTCAGTTTAGATCAATCTCCTTTCCCATAAAACCTGCGCCTGATGTCAACTTGTGACCCTTCTAATGTGTCGAGAGTCTGTTAGATAATGTCGTGATAATGTTATGCCGCTTAACATCTAAGTAGCTAATTGGCATTAGTAACCAATGTACTACCCAAGAATCGCAGCATCAAAAGTCTGTTTTATCTTGCCAGTGACATAATTGTTGTTGTTGTTGTTTCCCTTAATTTTTCAACTTGAATCCCCTCGTAATGTCACGCCTGTATCTAAGATCCTGCTATGCTGCCCGGCCATCACTTCCCACCGTGCATGATTCCAGCTTAAGCAGCAGTAGTCTAACAAAAGGTTGTCTCGTCAATTGCATCCTGCTCACCACAGTTTTCTCTTCCACCTAATTGGCCGCGGCTATCGTCAGGGGTAAGCAGGTTACTTGCCAATATGCGTTATGTTCCCACAAGGAACACGATTTCGCAATGGCAAATGGAAAAGGGGTCAATGAAGCAGCGTGGGAAAGGCGGGGTCCAGATCGCTGTGACTGCCACTCTGTGTAAAGCTTATGTGATTCCTAACATAATCTACTTACCTTTATTAAGCGACCCCAAGATGCACGAGGCATCTTTACTACCTGAAAACTGCAACAACTACATTAACAAAACCAGTAATGCAAAAATTAATTTAAAAAAAGACAGCTACACGAAGGAAACATAACAATTTAGGTTATAATAATACCTATAATTTACTATCTATTTTCAAGTGTTTTTGATGTGATTTCTCTTGAAACAAAACAGAAGCCGTGATCTAAAAGCAAGTCTTTCTCTTGCCGGTTGCAACTTTTCCAAAATTCTTTGATTTCCAAAGATTTGATAATACGTAAATTGAAATCCTGCAATTCTTGTTTAGTTGCTAGTATTGTTTATTGTTTAATTATTGTTCGACAATATTCGTTCTAGTAATTCCGATATGAAAGCTAACAACCGTATTGCTAAACCTATTGTAGTGTTTTCCTATCGTGTTCGTTTGTTTCCTATATTATTTTGGTATGTTTTACATAATGGGGTTGTCATAGGAATCATCACACTGCCCCGAGGAAAATATTGTGTAACATTTTCAATATTCTATACCGGGCACTCTTTTCTCAACAGATTTCATGTTTTAGATCTGCTAGAGGAACGCAGAAATCGCTACAAGATGGGACAGTTTCCATCACTACAACCTTAGTTTCACGGTGATCTTCATATTATGCCTTGTATGTTTTTGATCGAAATATTTCGTTATAAGGGCTGTAAACGAGGTGGATTCAAATCGGCGGCCGTCAAGTTTGACAAATCTGGCCTATATTTAACGACAGCCGCACTGATGTGCTGTTTTGTATAGGCAGTAGCCGTTCTAAGTCTATTTCCAGCTGGGCTATCGAAGCTCAACCGTTGCACAGTGTCGTTCTGTATCGTACAGGATACTCTAGAAAGAGGCTGATGGCAAAAAGAGTGTTAGATTATTCAGAAAAACCGTTGACATTAGCTGCTCAAGCCGAAAGTTTGAGGCAATGAAAAACTGAAAATTTTCGCACGGTAGAATACGAGCATTGAAGTATACAAAAGCAAAGAATGGTGCGCTCCTAGGTCAATCGTTTCCTAGTTTTTACTATTAGACAACTCATCGTAAATACGACCATCTACTGTTTGAGTTCATTGACAGTAATAGACAGATGCGTTCCATTTTCGTTCATTTTCTCTCAAATGTAGAAAAAGGTAACAAAAATATGCACCGATATATCTAACCTTTTAACTTTAAGGTTTACTTAGATTAGAAAACAGCAAAGCTACGCGCATCATCGACATTTTAAATTGCAAAAACCGATTTTGGTTTTTCGCAAAAAAAAACCTATGATATCTGTTTTCTTTTTTTTTTATCTGCATTTTGTAATTCTTATTATTATTAGCTTAACAGCCACTTCGGCTGTCCATGTTTACGGCCATCTATTTTTTCAGTTTGATATTTTCTCACCTATAATCATCCATGGTCACCCGATCCCACAATTTCTCATCGCTCTCATTGGGTTTTATTATCTAGGTATAATAATATAGGCAGTATGCAATACTGCGGATACGCGCACCATGTGACTGGAGGGAGTATACGCCACACAGAATATCGAATACTACTCGTGTACTTCATCAAACGAAAGTATGCATCTAAAGTAAGCGTAATAGTAATGCTTGTACAATACAAGTAGATGCGAGTTTTTTACGATATAACATCAGCTTGCATAGTAAATATCTCAAAATTCTAAATCGCTTTTATTCAAGTTTGACAAAAAAAGGCAGCGCATTTTTTATTGGAGTGTCTCTGTCCTCTGCTTCTTTTCTCGAAAGAGACTTCGGTAGCGCTATTTGGCAATGCGTCAAAATTCTATCGGGGCAGATGGAACCTAATACGAGCAGTCTCTATCGAAGTCTGTTCGAAGGACGAACAGGTCATTGGAATTACCTGTTTTTAAGTGTACGATCAAAGGCTCGCTTTGATTACGAGTTAACGTAAGGAAACCTCAGGTAACTCCTGGGGCTCCCGTAACAAAGCTATGAAACGGCATTTCCTCTTTTGATGTTGGTTGATATTTAGTGAATACTTCTGCCAATGCTGACATTTGAACCTGCGTACATTATGCTCCTTATGGTTATAAGGACAAAGGGATGTACATTAGCGACCCTCCAGTCACCGACCAGACCGTCCTGTGACATGAGCAATCTAAAGGAATCACAGCATGCACCACTTATATTGTTGCTATTCAAATTCATATTGTACCAGTGCAACCATCGATCGATAGGTCGACTGTCAAAGCAATGGCTTCGAACATTTTTTTGTCAAAAAGTTAAGATTATATTTTAAGCGAACTCAGCTAACATGAGAATTGCTATCGTATATCCATTGGAAGGAATTGAAAAATAACTGAATAGCCTATCCCGTCTAAATTGCCAAAGCATAGAATCTACTAATAAGGACAATTTAATAAACCAATAGGTATACAAACTGAAGAAGAATTTATATTCGTCGTCGATGGCTTCATATCCCGACACAGAACCGACTACAGGTGTAAAACACTCAAATTCGGTCAAAGAGTTCGTCTATTATCGTTAGCCTTCCATCTCTAGCTGGCTTTAGTAGTTTGCTAAACACTGATTTAGTTCAACCGGCTGTAGTTGATCGTACCGTCAAGCTTACAGCGTTTCTCTATCATAAAACTGTAATTAAACGACCAGTACGCACGAGCGGAAACCACATCGAAAATAGAGCAAAATCTGCGGATTTAGATGGTAGAGCGAACTGTTTGCGGTGTAGAGATTGGCTCATGCTAGCCACCTATCAAACGGAATCGCTGATTCCGCCGTAAAGTTAACGCCAGACGAGCGTCTGAATCTGTCGAAGACAGCAGAGCTCGTCAGAGAAATAAACAGTGGATAGTTCATGAACTAGCAAACGCATCGTGGTTATGGAGCTATAGATTTCCCCAATAATTGTTCAGGTTGGGAGAACTTTACACATGGATACCACATTAGTTTATGTCGTGTTTACGAGGAAGATGAATATCTTCTAATTCGCACTATTTGAACAGTATCCATTTTGTTAATTAAATAGTGAGATCTTCAGAGTCTATACATCACTGTTAATTGCGTGTAATTTTGGGCGCTTTTTTTTTGGGCTGTTTGGATCGTTGTTACGTTGGACATGCTTGTTGTATATGTTGCCGGACTCTTCGGGTCGAATTTATGGTCCACTTCTATTATGCCTTGAGTGAATGAGCGACCTTTTTCTGTTTTGTTGGAGAAAACGATTTTAGACATACAACACAATGGTAAATACGACGTACACGGGAAATAACTGATCGTATCTCAGAAATACTGACATGACATTAAGAACGTGGCCATATATCGATCGGTAAATTCAGTGCGAAGGAAAGTGACGCATGGCATGGCATGCCATTATTGGTTTATATATTTAAATACATGATATATTTAAATATTAGGGAAGATAAGTTTAATTGGCATTTTTTTAAATTACGATAAAATTCAATAACGAGGTGTATTGACTGGTAACCAGACTGCACGACTGACTGACTCAGGTAAATTATTAGATAAATTTTGTTAATATAATATCAGCATTTCTTGGTAGTATAATGTTTACCGATAAAAAAAAAAAAAAAGCCTATTTGCGTACTTGTGACAACCCATACAACTTCTGTTTTTGGTATATATCCGAATTTGCGAACCGTGATTTTCCAAATCTGCGGAAATTCCAGTAGAGTCATGATATGTTTAAAACGCTATAGTGAAGTCAACAATCAATATGTAACAAACCGTGTGTGAAACAGGTGGCGTAGAAGACAATGCTGGATATATAATACGGATATAATTGAAGCTTTTTGAATACTTTGCAGGTACATATCAAAACGTGAGATGATCAAAATTTTCTTCAACTTCAGACTTGAACCTTAACGTTGAAACCATCACCACGCAGCCATACAAAAGGTCATGTGATTACATCGACTGGCGACACTTAAAGTAGACGGACTTATATTTGTTTACTTGGGACTTTCAACGCCCGCCCGAAAGGTGTTTTGCTTGAACGTCGTCTGAAAACCAATATATTCTCGGAACAGCTTACTGACATTGACAAACGGAAATGTCTAGCCAACAATCGTATCCGACCGGCATATAAAGGCTATACCGCATTTTTTCCTCTTCGACCAATGCAACGAGGTTTTGCGATAGCCAGACCGGTGGCATCAGTGATACCAGTTGCTAATTGAATACCATCCGGGATCCTGAGCTGGATGGCGCTCTGTTGCGGTGGAGACACTTTTTTTCCATAACTCAACGAGAGCTCTGCATGTCAACAGGCAGACACATATGTACTAGTTACTAGAAGGTTACTTGTAGTTTGAACTTAATAGTGGATGGTTCAGTTAGTTGAGTTTTTGTGTTACGTCGAGCATATCTAACTTTTGTTAATGTCGCTCATATCGCGATAAAACTTGCCAGCGGAAACACGTGTGTAATGCATCTCTGTTTATGTTGAAAAAAAAAAGCAAATAATTATCGCGTTATCCATGTTCGTCAAGATACTCGTACACGTATAGCATCCCTTTCAAGTTCAACACGGAGCATCCATAAATAAAATCATTTCCAGTTTTCAGTAGAGTCCGCTCGAACATGCGACAACCTAGCTAGATAAAATGATTATGTAGACGCATCTGTCACGTAATTCAACCATTACGGCATTTGCTTTCTGTTGACAGATTTCTGTTTCTTCATTGGCAGATTTCTATGAATCTATCATAATGTGTTAGATAACAGCAGCGGCCTAGTTTGTTAATGTACTCTAGCGACGTAGGCCATGTTTGACCCTTTTAATGAGGGTTGCACAGGAAGTTAACCTGCTTCGCATCGATATGTAACTGTGCATCGATGAAAGCAACCTTCTAGTATTTTGTGTTCTCGATGCACTTGCGACTGATGCAAGACAAAGCTCGTAACGAAGAGTGACGACCGCACCTTCGCGCATCTCCAAAAGAACTATCTACCCAACAGAGTACCGTTCGCTCTCACATGTTAAATTATATAGAAAGAGGCTATTGAGCATCTCTGGACGCAGCCCTTTAAGTTCGTCCAGTTCAACTCGAATAAAAATAGTCAATGATTTATTCAAAGAAAAAGAAAAACCAACGACAGAGTTTATTGTTCAGAGTGCGATGTGTTTTCTTGCATAGAAGTCTTCAACTTTAACATAACATCACACGAAGATTAATTGAATCAGTGTTTGGACATTTT
Source organism: Varroa destructor (assembly GCF_002443255.2). Taxonomy (NCBI): domain Eukaryota; kingdom Metazoa; phylum Arthropoda; class Arachnida; order Mesostigmata; family Varroidae; genus Varroa; species Varroa destructor. Next base: position 7,849,155 of record NW_019211457.1, on the reverse strand, counting down.
TGGCTAACCTTGTCTATCCTGTATGTAAGATAGATATCGTAAATAACCAAGATTTAGCTTACCCAACAACTACATTCGCTTCTCTTGCCAGAAAGTGCGGTACTCGATACCAAAAGTTATGTACACCGAACATTCAAGATACTTGTAACAGATTTGGCAAACTCCGATGTTTCTATATGCCCGCTCAGGTGCTCTCCACATAGAATTAAGACAATTCTTCCTGTTTAATAGTTTTTCCTGTTTTTTTTTTTTTTTTTTTGCCCGACATGAATGAATTTCCCCTCTGGTGAGTACGTTAACAATCGAGCCATGTTTTTTAGCAATCAAATGTATATTCATTGGGCGCCACAGTTGGGAATTTGGACTTTTGCTAGCGTCCACAGAACTGATTTTTAGGTTGAATTCATCGGGACAACTGGAGACGAACCGACAATTGTTTAAAATCAGTGTTATTAATTTTATATATCGGACATAGTTGACATAAAACCTAGAAAATCTGTTACAGTCATAGCACAAAGCTCCCTAATATTGAATATACTGCTTTTATAAAAGCACTTTTATCATATGGAATGTTTTTCACAAATATATATATATATATATATATGCCGTACGAACGGACCTTTTTTTGCCATTTTGTTGGTCAAATTCATTGACTTTCGCTACTGTATTATTGTCTGTGTAGTTTCGTGTTAGATTCTGTGTACCAGTATATAGTATATATTTGAATAAATACATATGGAACTTGCTGAAATAACATCTAAAAACAGTAACGATAACAGTGAACTAAGCAAATACTTCGAATCGTAGCATTACCTACTTGTGTCGGCAATATTTCGATGTTAAAGTCGAGTAAAACAGAGCCAGATGACCCAGCGGAACTAGCTCTGACTCAACGCTACCAAGAAAAATAAGTATCAATAAAAACCAGGTCATTATGATCAATCGATTATCGAGTGAAGCTTTCTTTTCCACTGGTATACGCGTATTCGTGTTACGATATAAACATGTCAGATGTAGATCCATTATACATAAAGCTGTAGCTAAATCTGAATGCTCAATTGAGCCTATACTCAATCTGCGCTTCTAGCTGAAAAGCCTCTAGCGTCGCTGGAGCTGTGCCCAAACATTTTTGGGAAAGAAGTTAAGTTGCGAGCAGCTAAGGACGAGAAGTAAACGATATCGATCTTCATTTAAAAAGTTGTCACGGGGAACTTTGTGGACAGCTTTGAAATTGCAATAGAAACACTGTCAGCAGACTGGAGGCCTGCAGTCGTTCGAGCTTTGAAACACTTTAGAGTACGGTAAGGAGGAGGCGGTGGTAATTCTCCATAGTGTGCTAAAATACCTTTCCTTCCACCTACAAGACTATATAAATTTGATATGTTTATATGACGTTCACAATATTACGACAAGCAAAATTGGTGCACGTTTACCTGACATAGCAGAATTGGCCACCGTTTTCAGGTAGGCTAATGGCAGCCATGTTGGTCCGACTCGTTAAAAAGCATTTTCAAAATCGAATATACATACATTTACATCACCTACAATTACTAGTTTGTTTGCGTAATGTCGTCGTCGTCGTCATCTAGAGCAAAAAAAGCACCGCAATCAACGTACTGAAGTGACTCTTGTTAACTGTTCGTTTACAATAGAGATACGCATCTTCTGTACCCGACGGCGCGATAAACAACCACAAAGGATTTACCCTCATCTTCCACCGAAAGCTCCAACCCCAGTTAAATTGAGAAACAAATTTTTTCTTCATTTTTTTTTTGTAGCACTATGCGTTTTATAGCCGTCTCTCCAATCGTTACTGTATCAATCGTCTCAAGTGTTTTGTACCTAAGTGGATGACGGCACTGCAATCACAGCTTATTTTTGCCGGAATTTTCATAAGCTCACATAAACTTGAGGAGTATGCCTCGCCCGGCCTTCTCTGGTGAAGGACACCCGACAGTCGGTGAAAGAAATGAGGAACTAATTACGCTAGGGATAGATCCGGTCGTCCTTGTAAAGGGGGCGTCTGTATTGCACCCATTTACCTCTCTCGCTTCGGATGTGAACACAGTAGATTTTTCTGCCTATCTTCCAGTAATGGCTGCAGCTATAGCGGGTCAAAATAATCTCCCGGACCTCAGAACAGTTGAACAGATGCCTTTCATCGCAAAGATTGTGCGGTTGGGGGAAGCCGCCAGCCCTCAAGCACCGGTAATTCGTTCAACCAGGGGCGGAACTACTTGAGCCCCTTGGGCGCAACAAAACTAACTAATCGTATTTCTGAGAGTGGTTGATACTTACTGCACAAACTAAACAGAAAGTAACGAATACGGTATACGCCGTTTATAGAAGCAGTACGCTCAAGTGGGCGAAGTAATCATTAGAGAAACGTAAAAGTGAGACGTAAAAAAGAAATTTGGCGTTCATCACATGTTTTGTATGCGATCTGTAAACTCTTGGACATGGTATCGAGTTATGCTTAATTTTTAGAGGTTTCGCTTTCTGAGGATGTACAGAGCGAGCAAATCCATTAATTTAATAGAGCCGGTCGAAATCCTGAATCGATTGACAGACAGCACAGAGAAGCTGGTACGAATAGTAATAGTTGTAGCAATGTATGTGCGATTATGCTGCCGAAGCAGACGATCGGTCAACGACTGAAGACATGTAATAAAAAAATTCACTTAAAAACAAACTATGCTAATAAAAAAACGTGTTTGTATAACTAGAAAAATATCAAATACGTAACCTGACGTATACACATGATACATAAATGACGTAGAAGGCTGGATTGGTAAAAACTAGATTCATGGGATGATTCACCTATGAAATGTATACGTCTGCTTAGTCTTGATCATGATATTGATTTCAAAGGCATGATTCTGACCGGGTTACACAAAACATTCTGTTAATATGGGTACGTTAATTACCATTTGCGTCACTTACGGGATATAGTTCCTAGTGCGTTCGGAGCATCTTTTTCGCAACGCGACACATTTACTGCTCTAAAAAAGTATTCTTCTCTTCCTTGAAGAATAACCAGTTCTTCTTACTCGGTGTCCACAGGCCAAATGTTCATAGATAGACGAAAAGTAAATTTAGTTTATTCAATAATCAACTTTAGCAATAAACAACAATTAGAAAAAATATAAACAATTCGAAGAGAGAAAATTTTATCCATTTGGCATTGGTGTTATTACCTATGCGCTAGAGCTGTTGCGGATAAAAAGGCGTATTGTTCAAAGAAATGTCGACTGCTAAGCACCATCCAGTAATAACTCGCGGCGAAGCTGCGTGCATCCAACATGCGGGCCATTTACAAACCTGCGTCATGAATTAATCATCAGGACAAGGTACAATTTGCATTTATTAAGCGTCTACAGTTACCTAACGTTGGAGAAATATTCTGACCAGGGGAAATCGTAAGGTACACGGAGGGTGTCCTATATGATAAAACGGTACTGATCATAATGACAGTGCAATAACGATTACTATCCTATCAACAGGCGACAAGGACTGCATCTTTTTTTTGTTGCCTGATGAAAATGTGTTATTATAGAGCCTCAAGCTCATTGACGACTAGTGCATAGTTAGAAAGCCCTACTATAACATTAACTTTAGTGAAATTATCCATTATTAACTTCTGTTCATTTATAGCAAAAAAAAATTCATTCTGTTCATGTTCAGTTATGTATACAGCGTATACAAAACTGCGAATCTTATCCAGATTTAGTTATCTCATCGCACAGGATCGTGCAGCATTTTCCAACAAGACCATCGACCAGTAATTTATATAATAAATTTAAAAAAAAATAATAAAATTAAAATTTTTCTACGATAATAGCAAAGTCCATTCACGGATAATAGCAAAGCATGGAAAAACTGGGTCAACCCTACTCGAAAAAATCCCGCGTACTCTTACCCGGCGTGTCTATTCCCATAGCGTTGTCGATTTTACTTCTCTGTGGGCGCTCTATGTAGTGCAGTGGATGAGGCGTTTGTCTGGAAAAACTCGAGACACGTAGTCAGTCTTGGTTTGAATCTAGGCGTAGACACGTTTCGTTTCGTGCTAGGAGTCAGCCTTCTTAGACCATTTATTTGTCGGCTGATGTACCTCACGTAAGACACGAACAGGTACTCATGTAGCCTGCTGACATTTCGATCAACAGACTGAGTTGAATTTCTAACTGATGTGCCCCTTTACGGTAAAAGTGTCAGCGAGTATCGGTACGAACAAATGTATTTTTGCTCATCAATAACTACATCGTACACTTACGTACAGCTATGTAATTAGAAGCGTGCACATTCACCCCATTTTCCCCACGAAGCTCTGGAACGACAGTGTGCCGTAACAATTTGCATAGACTGCGGTATGGGTCGAGTGACAGCGGGCTATTAGTTATTATGTATGGGGGTTAGCTGGCTATCACGAATTACGACACAAATATAAATGCGTCGTGATTGTAATCCTTCTATTTTTAAGTCTCATCACAACAATAATGGGCCAATTAGAATGACGTAAGTTGTCGTGCTTATTCTTGTTTATCTGCTTGTTATTGATGTCGTTGACATCACCGTTATTGTTGTTGAAATACGATCATCGCGCTACAAGCGTTGCAACTCATGGTCGATTTAACCTGTGAAGCCCACACCTTACATATGTTTTGCCATCCCACCTTTTCATTTCTCGCTTGGAACGATACAATGTATGAGTGAGGAATCAGACCATGTCGTTTAGGTTCGACGCCCTTTCGTCGTCGGTGGGGTTCGTCAGAGGCTCGTCTGAAGCAACATTTATCCGAGTGCCACCCAAATGGTCCTCGCGGTGATCCAGGTAATAGCAGCTTATCAGGCCCTTCGATCATTAGGTGACTTGGAGAAAATGGGAGGTAAATTCTTTCTGCTACAGGCGAGCTAGCAAACGAACCCCATGCCCGACTCGTATGTTAACGGGATACACATGTAATCTATTGTACTCAACTTGTTGTACTGCATGAGTCATGATGGGCATTGGAAGGCGGGCCGCTTCTGGTGCTATCCCACCGCAACTATCAAATGGCTTGCTAAGAAACAGCAGACCCTTAGTGTCTCCAGTCACTATGAGACGACGAAATCCTCGTCGTCGTTGTTGTTATTGTTATTGCCGGCGAGGCAGACGACGCAGATTTAAAATCGTGGTAACAAAGATACCAGCAGAATCTGCAGCTAGATACCAGAAGCCTATGTATAATAGAAGCTCAATAGCAGTGTACGAGAACGTATTCTTTCTGCTGTTTCGTTCTACCGCATTGATACATATATCACAGGAGACCTTTCCAACGGTAGTATTGGCGTACTTTTATTATGGGTGGAGCGCTTTCGTTTCCGAGAGATCCGCCCTTGACTTTCGGCCTGAACGAAAAAAGTGGGTGCCGTCGATTCGGAAAGTCGGAGTGGGTCAGGATACGTTTTCGTGTGTTTGGCGCTACGGTGCCACTATACAGGTAGGAAACACCCTGCAAATGACGCTTGCGAGAGACAATTCGTGCTAGTTGAAAAGTAACTACGACACAAAACCAGCTATAACAACGTAAATAGTACCACATACAATTTTAGATGGAAATGTGTGTAAGATATTTTGGCTTTGGCTAGAATACACTGGATGGCAAACGTCTTGAGCGTTTTCGAAGCGATTGGGCGGTATGTGAAAGACTGGATATTGTTATTGAACCTACTCTCGAGGCTATCATCGGGTATTTGAGAGTTATCTGTCAGAGACTTTCGTTCACAGCATACAAGGTACAATATCCAATAACGCAGTGGTTTCATAGTGCAGAGTTTTTCTGCACTGGTCTTCGGTGTTCATCTACCATCTAGATCTATTTGATTAAAGTTAAAGTGACCATATAGCGTAACTAACTTACTATTAGGAACAATTTATGATAGTGACAAAGTATGGATATGATTGTGTGTCGATCTCATGGGGAATTTTTACCAAAAATTAAAGGAAACCTTTTTGTTGGCATGGATGAATCCGTGTTCAAAACAAAATTTTAGCATGTAATTGAAATAATAATAACAAACACAAACATTTTAATAGAAATATAGAGACATTAAAGAACGTATTACACTGGTATAAAACAGGGAAAACGACGATTGGGATATGTAAAAAGCTACAACTGTATCTAGCTGCCTCACTGTGTCCCACCATTGCTATAATTCCAATCTAAACTAATTTGTCGCCTATAGCAATTTTCATTCTTCAAAATTCATTTTTCTTTTAATTTATAATCTAAAATAATTGTATTTCTCTGCTATACCAAACGTGTCATTCGGGGTTATAAGTGACCCGGTTCTCAGTATTCTAACGCACTCTGACGGTAAACAGGTATAAGGGTCGCTGAAAGCATGACCCACAGTAGACTCAATAAGGCCATAGGTCTTTTACATGGTATTGTCAAGCCACTTCTGGAAGTGTTTTTTTTTGTCATTGTAAGCGATCATACAAAGACAACCTTGAACTTCAGCTTTTCTGGGCTAGCACTTGAGCAGCTAGAATAAGTTGACCGCGCCGCTGTGGCAGTAATCTGCGTTTGAAGTCAAATACAGACAGGGATAATTTTGCGGCAAACGGCCTAACCGCCCAAACTAACGCAAATTTCAAACGACGGCACTAAACGTAAAAATTGAAACGTTTTTTTTGGCCATAGCTTAGATGAGTTATTCATGAATATGAACTTAGATATTATAAGGAATACCATATTTCATGATTGATTACCATATCTAGCTAACTGAATAAAATCGAGTACTTCTGTCGATACCAAACCGTTTTATACTGCTCGTGATATGGGCAAATTTTAGAAGGAGCTGGTGTAAAACCAGATCTAATACTTTGGTACCCTTTGCTAAGATGGCTAAAAATTAATGATTTCTTCCACCGTGCTGTGTCAAGCACCACCCTCGAATTAATCTCCAAGAACTCTATGAATCTTGTCTTTACTTTAACTACAGAAACAGTAATAACGTGTTATTATTATTGCTACAAACGACACGTTTGCAACTATCCTCTTTAATCTTTTTTGACATAAAATTGTATGATTTGGTGATTTTCATTTTTACGGGTATTGTCGAACTAATAAAGTTCGGTTCATTGTAGCATAAGTCCAACTAACAGCTTCTTCAAATAAAGGCGCTACAACATTATCGACGCCCTGGTTCCATATGGTACAGTGCCGTGTCCGTACTTCTCGTTCGCAAATCCGAAATGCTCGGATAGACGTTCGCATGACCAACGTATCTATTATGTGTGTTCTTTTCAAGTTTTTTCCAGCTAAAGCGCACATTTTTACTTGTTTTAACACGGTAACTATTTCTGCTCCACAAGGCGTTTCGAAATTAATTGCAAAGCCTGTTTAGAAAAACCCTGTTTCGAAAATCAACGCCGTTGGACGTTGCTTTCCGACGTGATTTATGCCGAACTAAATTTGCTTAGAAACAAAACCGGCCCAACTGAATCCTTAAGGAAGACCGCCAATGTGCTTTCAATGAGAGAACAGACTCGAGACAGCAGAAGAAAAGGGGAGAACAGCAAACTGCAAGGTCCGCAACGATGGCTGGGGTCTGGGAGGCCTGAAATATTAATCGGCGTCAACACAGCAATGTAGGAGAACAATGGCGCTGGCTTAGTTCCTCTTTACAATCTAGCATCAACGATTGACAGGACGTTACTGAGGATGTAAGAGATGTCTAGGTGTTGATCGCTGATATATTACTGTCGCATTACTACTGCAGTGGTGACTGATTTGCCTGCTAAAATTCAAACCTAGAACCACTGGTGGCCTAGGCTCGAATCCGGGCGGAGACATCGTTGATATCGTGCTGAAAAAAGCCAGTGTTTAAAGCAGGGCTTAACGGCAACACTAAACATAAAATTTCAGAATGTCTTAGGTTGAGGGAAGATGCTAATGTTTAAAGAAGATAATGTCACAGAGGCCGTTTCCTGGAGCCGCTTGCATAGGGTGTGCTATACTGTGTCATGACACGTTTTAAGGTCAAAAGGCAAATAAACTTTAACCAGCAGCAGCGGAGAGCAACAGCATGTAAAAAGCTCGTCTGTTTTTTTCTTGGTACATTCACCATCACTATCTGACTAGGGGGAAGGTTTCCTGATGTCTTGAACAGAATAGGGAAACTGCTTTTTTGTTAACGTACCTTATTGCAGTATTAGGATATTCCCTTGGTGACGACGATCGCGTGCGCGTCATTTTTCATAAGCAGAGATCAGATCTCCCGAGTCGCTCGATATTATAATCTAATAAAAGCTCATGGCAGCAACATCGTTGTCAGTAATAGATTACATAACTGTACTAGCAGAACGTCGAGCACAACCTGACGCTTTAGGTTATCTGCGCACGGCCAGCTTGATAAGATATAGACTGAACAAAAACACTTAAAACTCGGATCAAACAGAATATATTGTTCCACAGACCATAACAGAGATGCTCTCCGAATGAGTGCGTGTATTCTGAAAGCATTCTAATTCTAGTGAAAAACTTCGACATTTATTAATACGACCAATTAATCTGCGCGTGCTAGTTTATACTTACATAACAACGATCCCATGGTATTCACTGTACATTAATTTAAGAAAAAATAATTTCCATAGACCAGAAGTTACTCGGTTCTTCCTTCTCGTTGCCTCTGTACTTTACCTAAAACGCTGAACGTGTCACACGTTTTTACACTCAACTTTAAGAGTATGATATCGTACGAGTGGTCAAGTGGAACGCACGTAGACAGGAACCTGCAGCACGCCTTACGTTACAGCTAGCGCTGGAGGTTGTAGTGGCGACGCCAATTTCTCCTGCTTGCGTGTTTCCTGCCAATCCTGCAAAGATCCTGCAAGAGAAAAAAACAAGAAAGACCGTCTACGTTTCCCTGCGGTGTCCGTCTTCGCCCCTACGTAGTCTCTACGCAGCTGTTGCAATTTTCGTAAACGTCGCGACCAGGTAGATTTCAAGTAGGTGAATGGTTCAAAAGTACTTTAAATGCGCTTACCCCAATGCTTTCCAACAACTGGAAGAGGACAATGGGAGCAAACGGAACAGCCGCTGGCGCCGACTGCCATTTTGAAACTCTAGGGATCATAAAGCTGCGAGTCAGACGAAGTAATTTTTCAAACGATTTTTTTTTTTACTTAGGACCCCTATGCTTTGTTAGGGCTTACAGTTTAGGCAACGAATTACTGTGGCCAGCCTTCGTGTGACTTGTGCACGATATGTATGTCATGCATACTTTTGCTGACGGTCGTCCGAAGAACTATTGTTACATACACTTGAGGAACATGTAACAGACAGAAACAGGTGTAGTGAATGTGAAATTACTGCACATATGTAAGCAGAAGGCGAAATCGGGAAACGTGAAGGAGATCTTTGAAAAAGTCTTCTAGCCTGGCCCGGTCGAGCACGCAGTGCCGTCACTGACTGCTCTGCTTTTTCACACGTACTCATGACCTGAAACACATATTTTATGAAAAGTATTTAAATGTTCAAGCACATTAGAATAAATTCTTAGATATTGTTAATTCAGTTAGTGTATTAACAGTAGAAATAACGGAGAGCGTACACATAGTAAATTAACTTACTAATAATTTCAGTGCAATAAACAGATGAAAGGCCAATGTTTTTGCAAAACACTGCGACGTATGTTCTACAAATCTAAAAACCGGTTAAAATCTATTCTTTTTATGAAAAGTCGCTGGAATATAGATAATCTTCTGGGGTATTTTTGAGGGTATCGTTATCATCCCACGCACTCCTATAGTCTATAATTACCGCAGCAGCAGCATCAGCTACCTTCAACGAAGGCGACGTGACAGGAAAAAGGATTTCGTGCCTGCTCGACACTGTCTTGTGCATTCAATTATACGTGCTTCCGCTACACGCGTGTCTACGTATATGATTGTTTCATATTTACCGCTCGATGCAGCTACTTTCTAAACACGGGCTCGCTAAACGCCTATGAGATTGAAGCGTTGGCTGCATAGCAGAAGCTATGCATACCACTCAATTGTGGAATCGCTAGCAGAAAGGTCATTTTTCTATGATTTTAGGCAGATTATAGCTTGAAGTATTAAATAGAAAGCAAAGAATAGAAAGAAAAAAAAGAAACAGCGGTGAAAATGCCCCGTCGCATCCTTGGATAAGCTTACACAAAGGGGTGTGTGTGCCAAAGCTGTCAGATGTATAAAATGTGACACGCCCTTAATTACTACGAAACTGACCTACACCAGATATATTGGACATTTTGCGTTTTGCATAATAAATGTGTGTCTAACTGGGGCGTTGTACGTGCGTCGATGCAGGGTTATGGCCTGGGATTGAAGGTGAGGCTCTATTTGCCTCCAAAACGTGTCTGTCTCCATTCAAATATGTAATAATGATAATATATACAGAGTAATATGGCGCAACTCATTGAGGTGAATAGATGGTTGTTCTAACCAATTCGGAAGTAACATTCATCGATTTACGTGAAGTTCTATGATAATAATACGGTCAGAGGGGCTGAGCTTAGATACATTAAATAATTAATCACAACTTAACTTCTTCAACTACTTTTCTTTTGTCGGGGTGACCTTTAACAGTGCCTGGGCGGCGATAGAGGGCTCTCTCTTAACTTCTCTCATAAGCTTACTTGATCTTAGATAGTTTCATTGCGATAAGGATTTATTCGTGTGTCACAGCCATCTGACTTTCTAACTATGCGTTCTGTACTAGGTAACTTTATGCTGTGGACAAAAATCGATAGCACTTTAGGACAATACAATAACAGAAGCGTGTTTTAAAATTTCTAATTGAAAAAGCAGCATCAGAACTTGATCAGTACTCGATACCGCTTTCTCTACTCGGTCCCATTCGACTTAGGTTGAACGACTGACGGCTTGCGCGACGTTCATCGGTTAGGTCTGGAGTAGTCAGTCATTCTATAATTGAAGGTACAGATACGATACATCCTGTGCTGTTGTTGCCCTGACTGATACCCTTCTGCTCTTTGCAGCTTAGTTGGGAAAATCCGTGAACCTTGATATCATGCAGTTTTTCCATTTGTTAGTATATAACCCACACCGAATGCAAAGGGAAGCCGTCGTTAGAGATCTGCAGAGTAAATCACACAAGGCTCGTTTCAAATGCAGTTTTTTTTGGAGGCGCAATTTTCTTCATGAGGCGACGTATGTCCAGAAATAGGTACCTAATAGCTACCGGCCAACGGTCACTCGCCTAAATTAGCCACCTAGGCAACTGGGAGCCAGGCAGCCAAACGAATTCGACTGTCTTGATTGCTTACCATCCATTAATTTCATTTTCCTTTCTGCTTCTTCATTATAAGTTAAGCAGTTATTGCGTCACGATCGTTGACGCGATAGGTGTCAATTTAAAATTCTGCCTTAGAGGTTAACATAGGGTTTAATGATGCTAACCATAAGGGAAAGTTCGGCTTCAACTAATTCTAGTGATCGTTGTTGGGTGCATGCGAGAAGATATCATACGTTCGTAGCATACGTATAGCAATAGCAGAGAAGTAGTTTGTTGGCGGATGAACTTAGTTTTACTTTTATTGCTAGTTAATTTCATTCTAATATACGACTTCAATATATGACAACTTCCCAGTATGTCGAATATTGACAGGTATAGTCTACGGTGGTCTTTCAGGCTAGAATGGCTTTAACTCCTTTTGAAAAACTGGTCTATAACCCTTTTACAGGCAATAGGAATCTATCCAAATTCAGTTTCTGGTACTTTTAATCGTTTTCCGATGTTTTATTAAACGAATCTCGGGAAATCTAGGCATTGAGCTGCATGTTGTGAGGGTAAAGAGGCAGTCTTGCTGTTAGTCGTAAACTTCTAACACGTAAGTTTCTGTTGAAAGTAACTAACGACACTTTCTTCACTAACATTGCACTATTATTAGGGAATTTAAATTTAAACTACCAACCAAACAGTCAATTGTTGGGTCGTATGATCCAGGTGCAAGCAAAGGCAAAAGTTTATTCTGGAGTAGACGTTGTGTCTAGCTTGTGATCGTTCGGCACAATCAGTTACTATTTGAAAGGTTAGAAAAAAAAAAGCCACCGTAATGCTTTTCTAGGCCCTAATCATTTAATCGACCGAGAATGTACCCGAACACTCGTCGCCTGAAGACTGGACTTATCGAATAGCAAAGTTGATTTCAAAAGTCTGATTCAATTGAAGAGCTGAACGAATGTTGTCCTCACTGTGCTTGCCTAGAACACTTTCTTTGTACATCAAAATAAGAAGATAAAATATCGAAACATAGATCAATGTCCACTTATAGATAATAGCTTACATACGTCCTTGATGTTCGTATTGGATTCGAATGTGAATGGCTTAAAGGCACAAATAAACTGAGATTTATTGAACAATGAATTCGTTTGGGGTTTAGGCGACCTTAATAACAGCTTGTTCCTAGTAGGCTAGAATGTTGAAGGCGTATGAAATATACAGGTGTAGCTAACTTGTTGAAAATGGTATGAAATGGCCTGCATCCACTGAAAAATTAAGAAACACCTACAAATGTAATCCCCCCTTTCGCATACGCACATTTAAAAATGCTGCTTACAAAGAACAAATAATATAATCCCATAAATTTCCACAAATTGTTCACGCCGAACGTTACTGTACGTGTTATTCCAGCAGTGGCTAAAACTATAATGAAGCTGGTTAGCAAGCCAGCTTTAGGTACGCTGGTTGTTCGATGATCCGCATGTCGACACCGTATTATTTTGATGAAGATTGTCCTCTTCAATTCATAGTGAAGAACATACCAACAACACCAACGGACCATTTATATGCAGGCTGGCTCGGGGTCCACGAGGTCGGACAAGCGTGCGTATTTTAGAATTTTCAGTACTGACGCAAAAGGGACTCCTGAATTTGAAACCAGCCAGAAACCGTTTCGCGTAGCATTCTGGGAGTCTGGGTTGTAATGGGCATGCTATTGTAACAATGTGTTGGTGATGACTGCCCATCACTCTATTGAAATGTAACATATTAAACTGAATATTGTTTTACTATTAACAACAAATACAGTAAGTTGTTAACTTTATTAATTCATTAACCTTATTGTATCGCAAATAGGTGTATACTTGATTCGCTCCGCCGTTCTTTATGTATCCTGCCGTATCAGCTAGTAAGCCACAGCAAAGTATTGGAACCTTTTTCTTCGAATTACAGGGGTTTCATTGGCAGGGCCTTGTGCAGAAGCGGGACTGGGGTAGCGCATGAGAATAAAGGACCAACAGGTTGCCAGGCTTTTAGGCTTGCGGTTATTTTATGCAAATGGCCGATTTTGCGCACATGTGTAAGTACCTTTGCTACAGATTAACTGAAGAGCCTACTTTAAGTTAAGCGGTCTTCATGCCGGATGTTCTCGCACACAAGCACACATTAGCTGCTTCAACCTTGAGAAGTTTACATACATGTAGCATGCACTAAGTTCCATTAGGGGAAGTTTCTGATTAGATTCAGGCGAAAGCGCCCGTTGCAGTTGTAGCATTCTGAACCGACGTGCTGTTATTGCTCTGGAAAATGTAGTTATTACTGTCGTTCGGAGTGACGCTTTACTAGTGATGGTGTATTAGATGCACGCACGTTTAATACAGGCCTAGAATAATTAATTGAATGGTTTTTTTATTGATCTAACCGCTTTTTTCTTGGGTCGTATTTGTGGTTCCCATCAAGGCGACGAGACGTAACTAACTTAATATAGTAGATTCGACATCTGTTACGATAGCATACGTGCGAATTTAGCTTCTTATGGCAAGAAGGCTAAACTGCAGAGAGACAGATACGGAAATGGGAGCAGCGAAACTGTACAATAATGACCTTAATGATTTGAACGGAGTTTATCCGCATCAGTAAATGGAGTGGTCTATCATTGAAAAATAGACGAAACATCTTGTTGGAGTTATGTTTGGCTTATTCGAAAAAGATCCCTCAAGCAAAAAAGCGGAAACGCCACAAGTAATTTAGGTGTCTATTAGGCACTGGTTTTGGTTGATTAAGCTGAAACTTCTGAGCGTTGATACTTTTATAGTAAGCGGTAAATGCTAGCCGTCCGGTAAGCACCAATTTCAAATAGACAATATGGCGATCAGGGAATGCGAAAACGTTCACGTGAGCGTTTAAATAAGAACTTCGTTTACGGCACGACCATATTCTAAGTGAGTATTTACCATCAAGATATTTCGCGTTTATTCGCTGTTATCGGACACACTGTTCAGAAGCCTTATAGGTTAAATAAGAAAAAAACTTCAATTCGAAATAAGTCTATAGGATGAGCGTTGCTAGGCGCTCCAAAATCAGGCAAGAGTTCACCAAAACCATTCGGATAGTCTCATGCATAGTGTCCTGTGGAAAAAAATACGTCGTGATTATCAATACTATCGGCACAACCAACTTTATCATCATCTAACACGTAGATATCGTACTTTGCAGGCTCCTTCCTCTAATCGATCTAATGAATCCATTTGCCGGATTCGTACACCGTGAACATTTGTTTGCCGTGTTTTACATCCTTTACTTCCACCGCTTTCTTTTATTTAAACTTCTAGAGATTCTGTTAGGTTGTCAGGCGTTAGTCCTGACGGGTGATTACTTCCTGCGCAAGACGAAGTATCCCTACGCCCGGATACGGACCTGCACCGTTACGTGTCACTGAGTTTAGCAGGCAAACGCGTTAGCTATTGCGCTATTACTCGTTTTTCATTGCATAAAAAAACGTAATATAAAAGAAGAAATATCGTAGATCCAACTGTTTGGTATTTATTAAGAGCTTTCCGCCGCACAGATTTTTGGGTTAATGATCGATTTTTTTTGTCCCTGAAAAATGGCTCGATCTTATATATATATA
>NW_019211457.1:7827215-7834151 GCF_002443255.2 Varroa destructor | reverse complement strand
AATAACACTTGCAAAAGAAAAATAATGTACGCCACCAATGTGACGTTGTCTTGTGCAGATGCAATTTTACTTTTATACGGCGGCGTTTTGTAGATATTTTATATAGAAGAAAAAATAGAGTGCAATATCTTTTTTCATCCATCTTCATGAAAAAATTCTAAATATTTACCTCTTCGCAGCTTTTTAAACACGCACGCGTATATATATATATATATATATATCGAAAAGTATTCACAGTCACTATCCAGTAGTTAGATCGTTTAAAGTTATACATAATATGAATCGCGACGGGTCAGCGTTCATGTATGTCTTTCTTTTGAAAGCAGGGATTTTGTATCACTAGGTGTGTTAAAATTGTTTTCACAGGTTCGAACTAAAACACGTTGAAAAACAATGAGATTTCTGTGAAAATTCGTTGTAATTGACAATTTTACGACTATAAAGAGACGAAAAAAAAAACGATTCTCTATTTTTACTGTTCTGATCTGATCTGTTATTCTAGCTTCAGAAATTTCGAACTTTTCGTACGTTGCCCATAATAATCGACTAATAGGGGAAAATACTGGTGACGGTAGAGCACGAGCGACATGTGACTATTCATGACATCGTCATTAAGCATAGACCGAAGAACCGAAGAGGTTTTAAATCTCTTGAGGCAGGATGGTAAGACAAAAAAGAGGTGTTTGGGCGCCACATGAATTGGCGCAAGGCATTTTCCTCAACTGTATTTTTGTCTCTACAGGAACGCCACGAAAAATAGAGCGATCCTTATAGCGATTGATCACGGCTGATGAAAAAGACAATAATGCAATTATAATGGCAGTAAAAAATGAAAACAGTCATCCACAATCTATGAGCCGGGCCGACCCTGATGCCAAAGAGGGTGTTTTAAAGCAAATATTCCTATACTTCAAAATAATATGGCAAAGGAAAGGAATCAGGTAATATGAGTGGTCTCCACCAACGATTGATTCATACTTTCTTTCTATCAAGCAACAGGACTGTGGAAAAAAATCGATTAGAAATAGTGAACGGAAAAGGCGCCGTCTTCCGTTATAACAGTGTCAAAGTATAGAAATATTTAGCTAGCCAGCAGAAACTGAAGGAGTTTAGAGGAAAAATTTGAATGTGTCTGGCGTACCATTAGACTGTTACAGCTACTTCAGTCTTGTGAGAACTTCCTTAGTGGTATTGATGTAGTTTCAACGGAAACATGTAAAATGTCACAGTTTTTGCCCAATGTAAGTTTCTAGAGTGATGGAATAGCGGTACTATTAGAAAAACGGAAGAAGGTTATCGGTTAGGATGGTACACAGGAACTTTGGTAATAGTACTTTAAAATTTTAAAAAAAAACTATTTGCTTATATAATATACAAATAATTTTGGTTCAATAATCGTCAATACTTTTTCGAAAATCCAGTAAATGGAGCAAATTACTTGCTTTAATTTTGACTTAAAAATAATCAATACCTTTCCTGCAACTCAATATATAAATAAATATATATAAAGAGTCTTGTACTAGATACCTTTGTGCTCGGAATCTCGAACATTTTCCTACAGATAAACATGATACACATGCCTAAAAAAGGCTATTTTAGGCACTGATTTTATTGGAATCTATTGGTTAGAAAATATTGTAGACCAAAATAAGCTTCTCTCCTGCTTAACGGAAACACTTAAAACTCCTAGTAACTAAGAAAAACTTAGTTGCATTAAGTCAGTACAATGATACCTTTGTATACCGAGAAATTCGGTAACTTTAAGGGATCAAAATCAATCTGCACCTAAAAAAATACCTATACAACCTCGACAAGTCTAAGGTAGCAAAGTAGTGAATTACATCGTTGATTCTTTATGTTCGACCTGTCAGCGTGCAGGCTGGCAAAAGACGAGGATAATAGACAAGCCAGGAAAGGAGACATAAAGATAAAAAGTGTTACAGGAGGTCTAGCCTGTGCGCGTTTTTGAGCGTTCTGGGTTTATAGCACGCATTTGCTACCCTTGAGCTCTCATCCGATGAAGACGTGAGAGATGACTAAGGGTAGGTACAGCTTTTGCTAAGTGTTATCGAGTGACGCGCGCACTAAATCATTTTATCGTATGTAACATTTTATACGAAGTAAGCAGCACAGGTAACTTCGGCGCTGGACGCACGTCATAACCTGGAAACAACCGATCGAATGGCACGAATAGGTTCTAATGTATACTGCTGATGCATACGGATGCCTGAACGTCCCATTATGCTGGGCATGTTTTTTGTTTGCCTGCATCTAAACAAATATATACAGGATATGTACTTTTATATGTAGAATACGTGTAAGTAGATTGGAGCTACGTACATCTTCTCATAGTTAGCAGGAAGGCAGGAAGCCACAAAAAACTGGACCGAAAAAGACGAGCCTCAAGCCAGCTCCACAGAAGATCCGTGCCTGTTTTGACCTCACATACTATATGAAGATGCGCACGCTAATAAGTTGTCTCTTCTTCTTGGTGAAAACCTATTTAAATGAAAGTTTCGCTGCTAGAACATTTTTAAACGTTCTTTTAACTATGGTATATCTGGTCTATGCAGAAAGCAGACAGACTATGATCTGCAGCAACAAATCTACCAATCATTTTCCAGCATCGGCAATAACGCATGCTAACATATTACAGAATAGCGGAGTACGGCAGCGGCCAGGCCAGCTAATAACGAAGTCTGAAATCTAGCAAAAAAAAAACAAATACACATTGTAAATGCATACAAGAAATTACTAAGTTTAGGAATCGTGTTGTGGCTTAGACGAAAAATTATGCATTTCTTCATTTCGCGGAGAATTTCGAAAATACTGCTTTATAAACAAAACCGCGATTCTTCTTTACTTCTCTCTTCAAATTCCTTCTGTCGACGGTACTACCGTAGCCTCAGCACTGTGTACAATAGCTACCGAAGTGAAAGGTAACAAAAGAAGAGTAATCGAAGAATATCTTTTCATAGATTAAGATAGTGTAACGAAGTTCAGTTTATAAGATAAAGCCAATATTAGATATTCGAAGAGCTAATGCAGGCTCTCCAAAACTTGTATCTTTAGTTTCAACAAGTGCACGACATACTATATTTGTACAAAGTAGAAATGTCGCGTACAGCCTTAATCCTGATTCTGTTGTAGTAAACAAATGTTTCGACTTTTACGTCCGGTTCTACTGTTTTAGCTGTGCACGATGTATATCTGAATTTTCGCTAGACCCAACCATTTTTCTAGGTCGCCCGAAGTTCAGTGGACCCTATTACAGGGCGATAAATTCTAAACTCCGTATTCCCCGACGAGCAGCCATCCCTTAAGCTTACACATACACAGAACGTATGAGATTCTAGTCGATGTTTGACCTATCCAAAGCGTTGGTCATTTGCAAAGCAAAATACAAAGTCAGAATAACTTGGAAAGGGCAGATCTAAATTTAGATTTGCCTTGAGCCATCTTATAGGACGACACGAACTATCGATTTCGCTGGTTTATTGCATCGTGTTCCACTAATTGGAATTAGTTGCAGAAGTAATGATGCCTCATATTAGCGATTTCCTCGAAAAAATGACACGGTCAGCGTCGCTTTGATTAGTGATTGATCAGGCTAGTGCTGATGTCTTTCCAGTAAAGACATCATCAGTTGTTCTAGTAACGATATACTACTTGGACGCGTTACAGACCCTTTATATGGCAATTAGGTTACTGTTCAAAGATGTGATTTTCAGTTCATGGAATCCAAAAAACGTGGAAACAGTTATGATGTCGGTATTAAGCAAATAATACTAAGCTATAGCATGTCGATGGTTTTTTCTCCTATTCAAGCGACTCCTCTAAAAAATCAGCTGCGATAAATTGTCATACATGGAAACAATTCAAGGCCGGCCAGAACTCGTTAGAATAAGACGGTTTATCATGCCATCTTCGCTGAGTAAAAATTTTACAGACGTACTGTGAAATGGCCATAATCTGCATACATTTTGCTGAGCCAATTGCGTCTACGAAAGATACTATGCCAGAGATAATTATAAGGTGTTTCATCACTAAAATCTAATGGTCCAAACCTAAGTAGTTAACGATAACGGCGGTTTCAACTCAAGGGGTATTCCCTAACGGTTAGGGATTCGTTGGTCTCTAATTTTTAGTAAGTGATAAAATACCTTTAACTTGCGTTTATGTCTTGCTAAATTGTAGTTTTCGTTCCGTATTTCAATAAAGCGACTTTAGTTCGTTTAAATTAAGTAAATGTATGCTATTATTATTATTGTTATTTACCTCCGATAACTAATGAAGAGAAATCAAAAAACAATAATAGTTAATATCGCGTAGGATCTACTATAGAGGTGACAGGTTTGCTTGCCTTCCAGTACTGAGTACCATTGCTCAGCAAATGCTTGACGGCCACCCTGCTTCCATTTAACGCAATATGCTCTCACAATGAACTTTTTTTTTTATTTGACCAATGCCTATCGATTGTGCTCGAAGTTCCGTTAGCGATAGCGGAATACGCGTAGACTTATCTAATCCACCTACTCTTTTTGTCATTCTTCATTCGACTTTTGTCGAACACTGCCGAGCTACGTGGTTCTTCTCAGGCAGGCAACTTGTCTATTGTGTGACCTTGTCGCGTAGATCCTACTTGTTACCGAGATTAAGCTATATTCGTGAAAGTCACTCGCCCAAGACTGCTAAAAAAACAAGGATAACGTTTAATTCAGGCCCGCTTTGGTAAACCATTCCAACCCTACGATTTCATTAATTAAGACCCATTGTAACGTAGACGAAATGAATTGACCCACGTCAGTACGAATATCGGGAAAATGTATTTATCGATAGGGTTCGTTGAACAGCACAAGGCAGGCGAAAGTAGACGGAAACCAATATGGTGGAGACTAAGGTTTTCGAGAAGTTAACTATGACCATACTGTCAATCGAGAGGTGTAGACAAAACATGAAAAACTATTCTTCATGGATGTTCTAGTTAATATCTTATCTAACGCTGTCACAGTTTATGATGCC
Organism: Varroa destructor; assembly: GCF_002443255.2. Lineage (NCBI taxonomy): Eukaryota > Metazoa > Arthropoda > Arachnida > Mesostigmata > Varroidae > Varroa > Varroa destructor. Next base: position 7,829,129 of record NW_019211457.1, on the reverse strand, counting down.
ATCGGCATGCATAGGTAGAACAACATAAATCTTAAGATGTGTTCGATTTATTATAATGTGAGTGGTAATAGCTTTGCCAGAAAGGTATCTAGAGAAGATACCTAAAAAAAAAAAAAGTTATAGTTCCAAGCAAGCACAGCGGTGACAAACCGTGCTTAAACGCAAGCAGAACTCACAGCCAGTCATCACTTTTCGAAATGCTACAAGTTCAATAAGCGAGTGGAAGGTAAGTGTGTCTCTGTCTGGAAGCAGGCACAATACTTAACCCCCAGAAATGCAGTCATTCCGAGAACGAATCTTACCTTTCTTGCAACTTCTAGAGTCTTTCAGCAACTGTAGTGCCTGTAAAGTACGCACGCAGTGGAACTTAACTACAATACCAAACACGTCCAGCTAGCCAGGTTAGCACCATGGAAAGATATGTATTTAAACAAAAGCGAATTGTTAGCTCGACCTTGGTTTCAATATTCGTTATGTAACCATACTTTACGTCTTTCCGCTATAATATGTTTAGCTGTTAATATGCGCTAAGCGCTGATGCTGTTTGGCTTTGTCGTCCGGATCTGTCGAGGGTATTAATCCATGTCCTGTTGTAGTGAGCGTATGCCAATACTGCAGCGTAAGTGTTGATCTGAGTATTACTGCCCCGAATGACATTCAAGTTCGAAGATAAGAAGTTTTCTGCAGATACCAGAACGTAGCCTAGCAATCTCTACCGATATTATCTACTACAATTACAATCATTACTGTCACTAGTGCTCCATAACAGAACCGGCGAGCTTTGTAAGTTAATGATGCGCATCTGGAAAGACCGGGCCGCAACGGACCCAGCGATGAAGCTCTTTAAGAGTGAGGGACCAGATGTGACCTAACTATCGGCTAGGCGTTGGTGCAGGCCTAATGGGCAGCAAAAACAGTTCCAAGCAAGCAAGCAAGCAAGCTAGGAAATGAAAGCCGTGGACTGACAAATAGAAAATAAAGTAAGTGAAGTTTTGCCATTGGCGATGAAAAGTGGTAACTGTTTTACTAGTCTACGGAATTTTGATGACTGAGACAGATGTGTTGGGTAGTTCAACAGACACTAGCAGATTTCTCACTAAGTAATACCATGGCAATATTCGCTCCGTGTACATGCGTACACCCCGGAGATAATACAAATTGTGGTGGATAAAGCATCAGGCTAAAAGATTTCTCTCTACATTCGGTTCTAATTAGTAGACAGTGTGAGTATATATATACTCTTTCAAACTGTCTTAAGCGTCTCTGATTTGACTACGGCAAAAAACGTGAACGTATTTTCTGTGTCGCATACATGTGTTGCACATGGACGGCTAATAAGTTATGCGAAAGTTTTCACGTAAATTTTTAATTTTTTTCGCAGATGATAAGAACGTACGTTGCATTAACCTGTTGAAAAAAAGTACATAACCAGGCGATGGGTCCCGCACGATGCGCCTTTTATCACATTGTGAGCTCCGCTGGTTATGGCCTGCAGTCCTTGTTAGCTATACTACCTCTAGACAATATATTTCTTCCTTTTCTCATAATGAACTGCAAAAGCTCTTCATATATTTAAAATAATTTTCCTAGTTTACGATAAACCCTAGGAAAATTAGCTTTGTTCCGCGTTACCTTGTAATTATCTTTTCTGAAACGAGAAAATTAGATAAAGCTTTTCGTATGTTTGTAGGAATTCTGATCAGCGATGCATAATGTTTTACGCTCTATCGGGATATCCAAAGTCAGGGTGTCCGAATATCATATCGAATTGCCTTTAGCGTAGCGCTTTCTTAGTTGTACACGGCTGTGGCACTGTCATTGATGACCATGCCTGGCTGGAGCTGATTGCCCATATTTGCCCACACGAAAACCCTGTTTTAATTATAATTTATAGATGACTGGATACTCCACGTT
>NW_019211457.1:7782757-7827115 GCF_002443255.2 Varroa destructor | reverse complement strand
TATATATTGTTACCAAGCAGCCTGGAATGGAAACCAATTTGGATACGTTTCTAGAATGGATCTCAGTTGTGGCCGGTTATAAAATAAAAACGAACCGTGGTTCCGTTCGAGCAGAATATTTGGGTATATTAAGGCCGTCGGAAGGACAATTCCATTCGGACGCAGTGTAGAATAAATCTGGAATTGAACATTGACTGAATACAAGCATATAGAATCACTACCATGGCTTTGGAAACATAGCGTTCGTTGCCAAACCCGGAAGTTTCAGCTCAAGACAAGCAACTTTGTTTAGAGCAATGGGCCTCTAGTATCGGCCATTTGCGTAAGAGGTTCTTTGGCCTTACATCGTAGCCACACCAATATCGTTGCTCTCAGTAATTAACCATAATTGGATAGGCAGGGAAGACCCGATTAACAGAGCCTTCTTCGCACACGGCTAAACATCAGACGACCCAAATAAAATGTCAACGTGAAAATTCGCCCCACACAGAACATAATCATTATCCTTATCATCACGATGATGATAAAAACAATATGCGTCTATCTATTGTGTATGAAAGGAACAGTGAAGCGAGTTTTACCGATAGTCTGGTTGAATATTTATAGTGGATGGCCCTTTCGGATGCACGTACATCGTATGTTACGTGACATACGCATGTTAGTGACACGTAATAAAATACATTTCCGTGCTCGTTAAACTAAGGTACGAATTGCATGAGATTATATATATACACATATATAGAACTGACTGTTTAGCAACTGAATAACGCCCCAGTATGCATCATTTGGGTATGATTATAAACGTGTAATTTTTTTTCAATACCACGTTTTTGCCCCCGTCAGTTCAGCCATACACCCTGTAGGCGACCTGTTCACGTATTGCACTCTCCGGTATCGTACTCTGTAGAAGTTTACAGCAGCTCACGGGGCACACTTTCTTTGTTAATAAAAATTTTCGCCAATTAATACAGCCTTCATTTCCGAGGGATCTGCGCATGCCTTCGACCTATTGTTTATTGCCTGCAAGTAATCCGCAACCGAATTAATGCGTCGATAGTCGATCGATTGATGATGAAAGATTTAATAATAAAAAAGCTTCGCTTTGTCGGCCCGCTACGTACCATTCTTCCGCTGTAAGCTTCAACTCATACTATCCTATTTAGCTGCTTGGGTTTTCGATTGGGTACCACTTCGTTGCTATTTTAGCCCTTTTTTCGATTACAAATTATCTATGTGTAACGCCTGCGCACAACAGGCGTGCGTATATTCACGGCATGTCTCAGTAAAGCGAGACTGTATCACGATAGTACATTATGTACCGATGCATAGTGTCAGTAATCTATCTACCGATCCGGTTAACTATTTACCGAACTTAAGATAATAAACACAATAGAAGTTATTGACATTTGATAATGATAATAACCACCATTGTCATCATCATAACACAGTCATGTTCAACAATGGTTTTATACTACAAAAATGCGTTTATCCATCAACCGGTTCTGCTAGCAGACGATACAACCATAGCAGTCGCTGAATAGTTGGCGGGTTTATACGATATTAAAATCTTACGTTTGACCAAGATCTGATTCAGCACTTTTGCCATGACATCCTTTTTGTCGTATCATCACTATGCATACTTAACAATACCATATTACGCTCATTGGTGCATGTAGTACCCATACGATTTATTAATTTATACCTACACGTCTGGAGTTCAATGGCTAGATGCTGTCGTTAAGCGTCGCTTCAGCGTTTGGCCATTTTCCTAAATTAAAGTAAATAAAGGTTATATGAGATTGAAACTTACCCCGAAATTAATATAATTAGTATATCATACGAAGATGTAGAGTTTCTATACGTCTTTTCTATGGGCCTACTATACACAACTCATCGAATTGCCGCCAACAAATCGCTTTCAAGGAACCGGCTTCTGCCGCCATTCCCGCGCTATGACTGCGCCTTTTAGACGAACGTCCTACCTCGAAAGTGAAAGTCCTTTTTGGTTTAATTCTTCCCAAACACATGCGTGTATCTATTAGGTGAAGTTCGTGCGCCCTCGGTAGGTGCAGCCTAAGTGCAGCTCGAATTGCGTCGTCTAAGGCTGAGGTGTCAAATGGGTGGCCTCTGAAAATTCTGTAAGCCGGCTCCGGATGTTTTCTTTGAATGTATGATTCGACGCTTAACGCTAGCTGCGAGCCTAAACGCCTATACACCTACGTGCGTTTGTTCCAGAACCGACGCTGTTCACGGTTATCAGGTCAAAATTTCCTCTTACGAGGAATGCCCTTTTAGAATCCCTTTGTGCTAGAAACGTGCTCATTATTTCTTTTTTTGCTGTTTTCATCATTGTTGTTTACAATGCGTGCTCTCTCTATGTGTGTTTGTGTGCCCGGCATTTATGTGTGTTTCGTGGCTGTATATTGAGCACTGTTTCACACATTTTGGAGTATGGCGTGGTGGGTTATGGTTAATTTTAGATCCGTGCTCCGCGATTTTGTAATTAGCTCTCGTTCGCACAAGAGAACAAAAATAGTAATGAAGGATAAATGTACGACGCTTTAGCTGCAAATTAACAATGCTATTGTTATTATTTTCGTTATTAGTAGAACGATAATTTTACTGCTACAGCCTGCTACTATAATTACAGTAGCCCACTCATAATCAACGAAATTAAATACACTTCTTATTTATTAGATCAGTTAATATTTCGAACTCTTCTAACCACAACATATAGCCCCCACCTACACCCATATCTCTAATATGTACATTTCCTAACCAAGGTTTGTCTAAAACAAAGACGTGTAGGTACATTACATTATCTCAAGTATACTTCCCGCCCGTCGGAGTTTTCCTGCCTGACTCTAATGCCAAACATACTTGACTACCTCCCGCGAGGATCGGAGTGGCGGCTGTACCAAAAGACCGCTCTGGCAAACACCCCACTCAATTATAGCACCAAATCTCCGTTGTTACTCGACGGTCCCGCACACTTCCGTTGTTCCCTCTGGCGCTAAGTACAGTCAGCTCATAGTGACCCCTGAGCGGGCCGACCAGCCCCACTTCACCCAAGCCCATCGTCTGAGAATTTCTCTATGACCTGCTGGCACGTACGGCGTATTATCGAGGGCAGAAGAAACGAGCTGCAGAATGAAAAGAACGGGATGACGTGTGCGGTTAGTGAGTAAGCGGCTGTTGTCGCTGTCGACTCATTGCTCTATTTATGGTTGGCGGTTAGTGTTTTGGCGCACATTCTCCTGTTTCCGACGGGTAAGCAAATGTCTGTTCGTGCTTTTCGTTGGTCGCTCAGTTAGTTCAGCTGTGCGTCACAGGCTTTTTGCCCCAGGCACTGCCATCCTATGTACTCCGCAAGATCCTAGCATCCCATTAAGAACATCATTGGGCCCAGAACCAAATCGTCCATCGAACACTGCTGGCATACCGGTGAACCGACCTAGAGATACAATGCGCGCGCGAAACTATGAGTCTGGCATACCGTCGTGCATCAGGGACATCGCACAACGACACGACGGAGGCAAGATTCCGCTCCAAGCCCAAAATCATCTCTGGCGTTTAGCCATAGAAAGCAAAGACGAAAAACAGCACATCGGACCTCCCGAGCCCATTACGTAGTCCGTCGGACGGAAGGCGACGCGCGAAAAGGGAGAGAGGCGATAAAAAGGCAATTTTCGCGTAATCGTTGTTGTCATTATCGACGTTTTCGACGTTGACTCGTGTCGTGACAAAGGTTAGTCCTTTCTGTTACCGAATTGGCCCCAGTGTCGACTATTCAAGGAAGCTACGAGCAGTGTTATGTGTATATATGTCTTAGTTGGCAGTCTCGCTGTCTTGGGCTAAACGGGTGTTTTACCTTAGCTGGAGCTTCGCCGTCTGTAGGAAAGGCTATCACACCTGTTAGGGCTGCGCGGAAGATGATATACAATTTTTATAGAAAAAAATAAATCTTGAGATGCTTGATAATTCTGTCCGAAGTGTTAATTAGTTAGTATAGAAACATTCACGCAAATATTTTTAACATATCATTAGTATTGCTCAGATATATAGTAAATGATCATTATTGTCGACTATATCAATATCTGTGTATCAACACCCGTTATTGATGGATTACACGTAGTACATAAAAAAACGTTAATATAAAAAATATAATCACAATCATTAAAGCGTGGTATGAAAATAGGCATATATGTACATATATCTTATAAACGAGCTAATTAGGTCTCAGTCGACTTCGTCGGAGACAGAGAGTGGACCTGAATTTTGGAATAGTCCGAGCTTTAATTTTTGGTTGAATTTGGATGAAATTGATGTATAGCTCCAGCTTTCGTTGTAGTGCCTCGTCCACAAACACAGTTAATTTCGACGAGCACGAGCAGGGATCAGAACGTCGTGCGAAGAGTTACTACATACTGTTCACATGAATTTGGTCGGCGTTCTTAATTACGCGTGGCGTTCTTAAGATATGAGCTTTTGACACGCGACTGCTCCGCTACTACCCAGGAAGCCCAGTGATTGTACGCGTTTTTTAATTATAGTCTATTAGGCAATTATCATAAATATGTTATGTTCCAGATCGCACAGCCAGCTGGGTTGTCGACGAAAAGCCGAAGTCGACCCATACCCGTAAGGTAAGGCCATATGAGCCTCACTGATCCGAAAAGCGGATAATCACATAGAAATAACAGTAGTGCCTAATACGAACGATTACATCACGCCACCTACTAACTTGCTCTATATCGTCATGCCCGAATGAACTAAGCATTGGTAACATATAGTTAATTTACTCTTATATACGGAGCATCATTTTATTTATTCTAAAAAACAAAAAGTAAATTAATGATAATAATAATAATAGTAATAATAAATTCACCGAAACTGTGTAATATCGTCGATCCCTAGTTTTGTTTAAATAGCTATATAGTTTACGTATACAGATAGGTGAATAGCATGTTCTACAATAGCCTTATGTCGTCCGGCGCTAGTGTCTTAGCTACTGTTTCAGATGGCACCTCTCCCAGCACGAAACGAACCGTGTGTCTGTCTAGACCCGGTTTCACCTAATGCCCATCTACGAAAAGCTTCTTGGGTCTGACCAACTTTTCGACGATCCAATATTTAGCTATTGGCATTTCGTTCCTCGAGAAGCTAATGACCCGAAATTCAGCCACGGCCACCAGCAGTTTTGAAAAATAGCTAGAGAGACAAGTAACTACCCGCCCAGTCTCCAGCATAGAGGCGACATGTTCTCCTGTTAAGGCAGTTCAGTGTCGAAAGTGGGCATAGATGCGTAGTTCATATTGAGCCACGGGGCACAGCCAACGGAAGCAAATCGGATTGAAGTAGCTGAAGTAAGATTCGAAATATTTGTTTAAGCAGCTATCCAACGATGGAATTGCAACGCAGCTTGAGATTAGTATGAGGCTAAACTTTAACTGAGCACGCACAATTAGCTCAAAAACAGAGTCTCTCATAGGCAGGAACGAGGTTAAAAAGTTGGAAAGAAGCATTTTTGATGTTTTCGGAACCCACGAAAGTCGCGAAGTCAGCAATTCCACAGGCGCGACATAAAAATGTGTATCGACAACGTTGCAGAGTATATTGATGTAGAAACATTTTTCGACCCATCAACTAGTTATGCAGCGTGCGGGAATATTGAATAACATCCTGATGTAGTGGGGTCAAACACGCACCCATAAATCTGGTCAATTACATTCTGTTACCGCTACTACGATTATTGGTGTTTCATATCTGTACCTACAGAATCAAGACCCTTAGCGGGTAGCAACTAACAAATCGCGGGTCGCAGTCATTTATGGTGTTGCAGTATCAAATTTAGCGATTTTGCAAACTATTTACGAAAAAAATGATAAACACATTAATCTTAACGGAGCTCATTATGGAGTTGACGATGTATGAGGTCCATACGCCATCATATCGCATGTAGCAATGCTGTCTACTATCTCGACGAACCTAGCCGGGCGATTTTCTGGCGAAGTAATGGCGTCGTCGAAATTCTCAAATTCCGATAAACACAATCAGCAACGCTTTGCCCACCATCGGCATCACCATTTATGCCAGCCCCCACTCTGCACGATGTTCGTGAATTTTCACGGTTACATTTACCTTGTTCTTTTATGGCAAATGATTTCCACTGATGTGTTTGAATGTCTGTCGAACCGCCAAACTTTAGAGCTATCGATACATTCAATGCCTTCTAAATGTTCGTACAATAATGTCAACTTGATGTTTTTTTTTATTAAATCAATTGACACTAGGTATAGCACGCTTCAACGTGGCCAAATCTCTTAAGCGAGGTCGAATATACCTATAAATGGCAATATTTTTGGACGCTGTGAGCAGAGGCATTGCCTTGATTAATGAAGGAATTGGTCCGTCACTAACGACCTCTCAGCCTTCTAGGTTATCCACTTTTTTCGCTTATGTTGCTTTTAAGCAGAGTCGACACTCACGGCCAGATTTGTCATTACTGCTGCAATTATCATTCTTACTGTTATTATAAAATTATAAAGGTGCTATTGATAGCATTGGTAGCTTCCACCAGATTCTAGTTGTTGTGCAGCAATTAGCATTATTCAAATCCGCGCACTTGTTGAAAAATATACCTCCAGGGGCAGTCATTCGGGAAAGAAAACATACCCAATCGAATATTTAAATAAGTTAGAATCCATCGTGGAAAGGCGGCCAAACCTAAGCCACAGGTAAACAGCAGAACTTATATATTAGAAGAATCAAATCCTAGTTTTAACAGTAACCTTAATTAAGCCCCCTCTAGACGTAGCAGTGAATATGGCTAGAGGTAGAAAATGACTGGAACAATTAGGAAGGACAATACAGTAGTAACTGACGAGTCCAAGAGGGCAACCTAATGTCTATTGCCCAAGTGAATATTTAAAGAGAACTAAGAAATTTCTTATGCCCCGGGTTTAACTCCTCCCCTTTGTTCATTTAGCTTTAAAGAAATGTAACCATATGTAATATAGCATAAATTAGTAACTGTTTTGTTGTTATGTATTTTATGCAAATAAAAAAAACGCCAGCCACTTTTCTATTCGCGACCAAGTGGGGCAGTAAAGCGTCTTTATCAAGGAAGTCAATTTTAATGTACATCATTATAGGCCTATCGCTTGGCGATCCGTTGCCTGCGTCACTTGTAAGACGTTGTTAATTGACTATATTTCTAATAGTAACCCTAAAATAGCTTTACAAAGGGAAGAAGTCTATGGTCAATACTTGATGATAAATGTTCACGACAAGAAAGTTAATTTTTGATTTTTTTAAAAGAAAAACATTCGAATTGAAAAAGAACACGGCGGCTAACGGAACCGTTTGCTTATTGTATGCATCAACAATAATTTCGTGCTGCTTTGTGCCTCAACGATTATATAGTATCTAATTTCTATATTATACAATAGATAGTCTTAATAGTAATTTTTGTGCAGCTAAGTGAACGGTCTTCAAGAACGCACCGAGCTGTCAAATGGTTAACAAAGGACATGCCGAAGGTCCCATGATTAACAGTCACTCCTAAAATAGTTCCTTAATCATTCTCTGAGACTCATTCCAATTTTAATACGAGTCATTTCTATTTGAAATCGGCACACATTGGGCACTATATAATTGTAAAACTGAGGGTAAATTCATTCGTTTAAACTGATATAATCAGTTGCTGTGATATGTAGCATAAGTCGATTGTCAAAGCATCAGCCCTTACTACCTACTTTAGTTATACCTATATATATATATACCGGTTGCTATGTCGCTGAAGATCGTATCTGTAGAGGCTCATCTCGTCGTCAGGCGCTTCGGTGCGTAATGAAGTAGAGCACTATGTACTTGATGCCGATTATGAGTTCGCATAATCGAACCAATATAATATAACATAAACATAAAAAATCAAACAAATTAATTTTTTTAATAAATTAAATTTTGACGTTTTGCTCAGCTGTTTGGTCAGCTTACCTCGTCCGTAGAAATTACCGGAACAGGCGTGATAAGTAACGTGTCTTTTTTTTTCTTTAGAATATCCTGTTGTTGAAAGGATAGAAGCTGAATATAATTTTACTTTCTATAATCACACATTCCTTAATGGCAAAGTTGTATAGATAATGCCATAAAGGTGTCGCAGTTGAGTAAAGGTGACACGAAATAAAGTAGGTTTTTCGTCCTCGGCCGATTCTTGGTTCACAATTTAGTGCGTCCTGCAGCTCTTAACTTTGCAGCATTTTTTGTGGACACAACTATAAAAATCAATGAAGTGTTCCCGTAGCCACGCAGCCTCTACGTGCCTATTAAATACACGTAATGTGAAATTGACCTCGCATATGTAGTAGAATTATTTTTTGACTACAAAGGCTTTTGATTCCTCTCGACATGTACTTAGTGCGACGCATAATTAGATCATTGCTAATTATCTAATAAAAAAAAATCAGTACAAATGAAACGCATTACGTTAATGTGATATTATAATAAGATAGTAAGTTGTGCATGAGCTGTCTTCGGCTGCTGCCTAGAGGAGTCCGGTTAAGCCAGCCTAAAGTGGTTAATTAGTATGTGCGCGCCGTCTTTTCAAAGGAACCGTTATTACAGTGTAGGTGTTTTGGCTTGCCCGCTATAATTATTTCGACATCCAGTACTAGTCACCCTCATTATTGTTTCAACAATGGTCGTCGTAGCTGCTTGCAACAGGCGATTAGGAACAACCGATCGCATGGACATAGCCCTGTGATTGAGTTCTGCCTAAATTCTTACGTTGTAATAACAATAATAACATTATTATATGTCGAACCATAAGACAAAAATTATATACAGTAAATAGAAGCCGTAGGGCTTTTCCCTCGTACATAGAAGCAAGCTAGGCCAGATTAGTGCATGCTGATGCATATAAATGCAAAGGTGAGTACTTGACATATAGTGGCATTATGAAGTCTTTTATCTGAAAACACGATTAAAATCTATTGCCATCGAATCTATTCTCAACGTCTTGTTTACTTGATGCTTGAAAGTTTGTAGACAGATGGACAATGCGTTGGCACATTGACTGTAATTTTTAATGGCCCTTACCCATACCCTCGTTGACAGTTACAAACCCCCTGTGTAGTCGCTATTTAGTCAACGCAAAGCTCAAATAGATCTAACTTGGCTAGTAAACGCAACGTAAAATAACGCCAGTAACTTAGGCTGTTCGATTCTTATTATCAATATGGTTCCAGTGTATGTAACTCTGTGCGGCGACACAGTGCGCGGATAGCTATGCAGTCGCACCATTGTCAGTTATGTCACTCCACTATGAAACCGTTCAGCCGATAGGCCAACGTGTCCTGTGTCAGGTTAACGTAATGGCGCCCTTCATTAAACTACGCGTTGACTGAAGAGGCCCTTGAAAGATGGGCTGGTCAGTGAGTCGGCATTGACGAGACACAGAAGCCCTAGAAGCGACTAGTTTTTGGACGGGCTACTGATGCCCGTCTACTCACGGAACGGAGATATTTCTGACAGGAAAACAACGCAGAGAGTGACTCTTTGTGTGTTGACGAAGTACCGTATATTAGCAGTAAAATACACGTCCTTGGCGATCTTGGCAAAAAGGACGAGAAAGTATTCAACTGGGGTTATTCACTTTGGTCAAGGATTACGCGAAAGATTTACCTACCATTCATACTATGTATTTTCTAAATTCTAGGACGATTTAACTCTGTATTTGCTATACATACATTTAATGTGTGTTCATATTGACAAAACACGTTTCGATATTAGGCATGGTCAGGAAGTTTTAACTTTTTCTAGGTTCTCCTCTCTGCGTCACCTTTGTACATTATGACACTGCTATAATAATCACAACTCTTACCAGTAGTTTCGGCTACTATGAAGAAGAAAAACACCTATGAAGTAAAGATTGGAGGCAACGACGTACTATATTTATCGGACCTCTGATTTTGTTGAATTACACCTCAAATCAATAATTTTGTACAATATATATGTTTCGAAATATGGTAATTAGTAGGGAAAATATATAGTCAATTGGTCAGTAGAAGATACGCATAGGAGGCAAAATGCTTGAATTACAGATGTAATCTCAAGCTGTTATATAAAGCCATTTAAAGATGGCTAGTTAAGTAGTGCTTAAGTTCGTAGAAGGAAAGGATCATTGGAAACGCCGTTTAAGGTCGCTCAAAAAATGGTAACCCAGTAAAATGCTAAGATTTTTTTTTTTCGAATAATCTACGGTTTTTTTTTGCAAGCAAACGGCCGCACAATAATGATATTCAGAGATTGGAAACGTTTACTTCTACTTTTCTCGTTTTCTCGAAACGGATGAACGCGGATAAAATTACCGCGAAAATTTTGATCTACAGGATCTGATGCATTCATTATGATAGAGCAATCGGAAGGGGCCGCTTTAGCCCATCAGTAAACGATACTTAACGTGCGTCCATTCAGTGGTCCGTAAACTGCTTTGGTCGAAGTTGAGTCTCAAGGCTACAGGTGCCGAGCGATCGAACAGGCTGACAACATAAATTTTTAATAGGATAAAACCTTTAAAATATGCTTCATATTTATTGTCCGTCTTCAGGCGATTAAGAAATGTTTTAGAATAGTGAAGATAAATTTCAGCTTTTTTGGATAATTCCGCATGTTGATAAAACCACTTATTGATACAAAATCAAACAAAAGCAAATAATAGATCGGTACTCCTCTTAATTTTTCGATTAACAGTATCACGAGCAGGCCGCTTAACGAAATCTTGGCGCTGGGGAATATCACCCTTATTTAAGACTATTTGCCCACCAAAATCCTCGTTAGGGCCGTATAAGAACGATTTCGATCGTAGTATATTGTCAGTATAGTTCTCTTTGGAAACTACTTATGTAGCAATTGCGTCCGTTCTTGCTTAATCTTGGCTTAAAATTAATCACCAACAGAAACCAGCTCGAAGACAATAATTAATAACTTCAAAGAGGCAAACGCTGTTGCTTCACAATAGAGCTGCTGACTTTGATAAAATGTTTAACGTCGGCGAAACCTCAGCTACTGGAAATCCCAAATCTATGAAAAAACACACTGGCTTACCCCTCTCCTCCCTTCCGCTCTCCCCCAACCTTTTCTCTCTTCGCCCATTTATTGCGAACGGTAGTCGGGTTGTTCTTCATGGTAAAATAAACACCATGTTCCGTACACCCAGTCATAACCAGTTATGCGAATCAGAAGAATAAGCATAAGAGGCTAAATAATTTGCCTGCTGTGAACAGCGGGAGCTTTATCGCTTTTCTATGACGCTCTAGCTTCTCTTCTCATAACCACGGTCCTCCGCTTAGCTAAAGAGACTGGCCTGCCCTGACGGATGCGGTCGCGGGTGATATCTCGGCGTGTCCACGCGGTGACTTCAACGGGGTAGTCACATTGTGTCGCTGGCATTACGTGAGAAGTAAACTCATCGATCAACGAGTGTGAGAACACAGATGCTGAGCAGCAGACAGCTGACAGAGTATTCAGTAAAACAAGGCTAGCATTAGGGGCATAGCGGCGCATGAGAAACGCCTACGTAAGCCTGAATGGGGTATGTGTAAAGCGTAGTTTATCGTTCGCTATAGCCCAGCTTGATCTGACAGTGTCGTCGACTATGTTCATGGCATTTTTCTACGTAGGGCTGCAGCACAGTATTGCTGCAAAGTGCACCATGATAGTTGACTTAACCTGAAGTTATTTGTCCTTGATCCAAGGCAAAGGAACAGGACACGTGAGTCACATGAATTTTCCTAGCTTAAGGACGTCTTTTAATCATGGCAAAACCGATATGCTTCGAAATTTAAATGAATAACTTAGACGACGTGTTTAGAGGTCGCGGTATTTAGACGCAATGGTACGTACTGTGTTACGTGCTGCGACGGCGGGGCAAGGGATGGTAAGCCTGGACGTTATCAGGTGGGTGGCTAAGAAAACAGGTACAGAAGTAAGCAATATATAAGGCAGATTCGTAGTGGTTTGTAGCTAGTAGGCGAGTGACTGAGCTGATTCTATTCAAGTCTTTTAGCGCTGGTCCAGCCCTGATGTGCTTAGCAGTAGTCGATTTTTCGCTAAGGACAGACCACGTTTTAACGTTTCCTCCAGTAGCGCATCTCTTTGAGCACATTTTTCTAACGGACAATACTTTAGCGACAATTTTCGTTAACTGGGGTATATTGAGGAAACAGCTAAACCGTTGTTAAGTGGACGATGCGTTGACTGAATTGATTAACGGCAGAGAGAACGATATTCTGACGGATAACGGGGGACGTCTTTGACAAACATCGTAAGGTGCCAATTCCTGAATGTATCGGTCATCTCCACACTAACAGAGTAGAATACTCCAATAAAGTAGAACATTTTGTTATAGAATCTCACAACATGACATAATTTGTTCGCTTGCCAGCGAGCAGTGCAGGTCTGTATATACATATACTCAAAATTGATTCGTTAGGCTGTCTCCCCATGCTATTCCTTAAACTAGAAGTCAGTCAGGTGTAAAAAATAAATAATTCCTTATGCAATTACACTCCGATGATTCGTTCGTAACAAACAAATGCTATTGAATTGGCGATAGGAATAGGCGTTTCTTGCAGGCGACAGAGATGATTGTATTCTGAACACAAATTGAATTAGTTCACTGGTCGAGTAAATTAGCTACTGCATAAACAGCTAATCTTTTTGTTTATTGTTTTTATTAGATTGTAAAAATCTAGTTACTTCAAAAACATTAGGTCTAGCGATCACTCAGGGGGATATATAAAAAGTTTCGTAATTTTATTAACAACGACAGTTTAACGGACGTATGGAACCTAGAGTATCTAAAATAAACAATAAAAAGTGCGTTACGAAAGCACTTCAGAGTTTTTACCAGTTAATAATGACCCTCACAACAACCTCAATTGTGCCAAATTGGCTTCGTATCGTAGCGTGGACAAATGTTACCACGTAAAAGAATAAAGGGCATCTATTTTCTCGTTAGCTTACTACATCTTTGCTAAATGATGGACAAATATGTTGGGTTAAAAGCAGCAGCTGACAGATAGCTAATATTATTTTCAGTATGCATCATTATTACTGTTGTAACAAGTTGCTGACAGTCCACAAAAAGGTTAGCCGCACTGACCCCCGTAACCTAAACAAACAGAGGTCGTCCAACATCTGCAAAGCCAAAAACGGGTCAACAAGTTTCAATTGTTCACAAGCTGCTCATATTTTTCTTTTTTCATTTACCACTGGATAACCGACTGGGCCGATATCTCCACGCTGGATTGCACTTGATACCGTATGGCTGTAAACTACGATATGCCGTAAAATAACTAATGATCAAGAAAAAATATTTGTTATTCATCAAGATGTTGCATTGACAAAATAAATACTGCGTTCTTGCAAATTACCTTAGTATGCCTTTTCTCTATGCTGTATTTAGTTGCGATACCCTATATATTGTAGATAGGGTTTGAAAATACAAACATATATGCCACTGTTCACAACGTTACAAGCAAGAGAGGTCAGTCTATACAGTTTTGCAGCTAAAGTCCAAGCCAAACTTCTCCTCAGTGAGACTAAAATATGTTTATGCCGAAGAACGCATTACCACGTTCACGATTTCTCCTTCCTCCTCAGTTCACCTCTGTCTTCTACCCCCGAGGCGTTTCTTGCGCCAGCCTTATTATCCCCGCAAAAAGCAACGTGCACCACTATTCCCTTCGCTTGTTTTCGTTTCTTCTTATTCTCGTCTTTAATTTCCCTTTCCCTTTTCTGAGCACGAAAAGGTAGACGATGAGGTCAGGCTGAGGAAGGTAGCTTTGCTTCATCAACGATTCGGAGCTAGGCCTAGACGTCTGTTGAATGCGCCGGCCAGCCGGCCGGCGACTTCACGAAACTACCAAGCAGTGCGCACGTTACATAACATATGAGACTCTGGGGAATGTCCAGTGGTGACGACCAAGTCAGTTGTTGGAGATATGCTGCTAAATTTGCCCAGGGGCAGCAGTGGCGAGTTCCATTTATTATTAGTCGGAAGACGCTTTGCGAGTCGAGAGAACTAAGAAGCCAGTACAGGGATAGACAGCGGGCTCGTCTGACTGGTAGAACCTCCGTAATAGCATTAGTTCATGATATAATAAATCTGGGAAAACTGACGCTGTTTGACGAAGGCACTGGCAAGGTCTTAGGTCTTGCTAAAGTAATGGTAATGCATATTCATAACCGTGATGAGGTGTGAGCTATGGCGAGGAATCGGTGGATGAGTTTGAAATGCAGCAAACGTGATTTGCTGGGTGGTGTTCCTCAGTTCTAGAATTTGTAAGATGTATTCATGTCACATTTGAGATTTTTAGCTTAGCTGATTTAGCAGACTTGAGCCCTTCTTTTCTAAATGCCAATAACACTAAAAACATGTATGGTATCATCAAATGGAGTGTACCAGTGCATGCATCTAAAATATTCCATGAACGGTTTATCCCGTACAAAACGTTGGGCTGTTTGCTTTTAGGCTGATAATACGTTCTGAGAATGAAGCTGTGGTATCTCAAACGATAAAGTCTTTTAGTACATATAGTTTGGAACATTAGATGTAAGAAAACGAATGTCAAATTTCTATATTCCTGTCGCAGTCGAAGTGGCATGTGCGACGTAATTTTGCCCTTCTTTTTTTACCGTTGTTGCTGTTCGTGTCCCATTCATTTCTACTTTTTCTGGGTGGGTACCCGCTGCCGGTATCTTACTGGGTCCATCTACCAAAAAATATCCTTACGGAGTTGACAGATCTATCAACGTATTGATGAATGAATACAGGTAGATTCGCTTGCACACTATTATATTACGCCGTCGCGTCTTGCGGGATGCTGCGTATGAAGATCGTGCACTCAGTGCGTACCTTTAGAGTGACAATACCCAAAAGGCCAATTGCATCAACTACCGCATGACACGCAAGTTATACACTATTAGCAAACTAATAACACGTACATCACAGGTATATGCGCAGAGTCATGTCTCTACGAGAGGGTGGAGTCACGACCCAATTTAGGCGGAAGAAAAAAGCTAGAAACGTTATTATACAGCTATCCCAACTAAACGTCGACCCCGGCATAAGAGCAGGTTGGAGTCTAGGAAAAGAACAAAGGTCTTCCTTCAAGTCGCTTGGCTCTGTTAGGCAGCCTACGTTTCATACCCATTCAGAAATCATCTATTGATCTTTCTATTTATTGAAGGATCGGATATAACCCCGACATCGAGCTTGTTGCGTTCGACGCTCATTGTGTAACACTGATCTCCACGACGTGCAGTAAGTGTTTCACGGTCTATAGATCAACTACTATATGTATGGACGGTGTATAGGAGCAGGACGTTAATGTGCATGCAGTTGATCCGTCTGGTGGATTTTACCCTGAATCAATTTTCTATGTAGACAATGTGTCATATTTGTTCATGTACTCAATATGAAGTAGTCTGTAGTCAATCATTTTGGCCAGTGAATGACCATTTCGAGACTGGGGTAAACTGTTTTTAGCCAAACGTCCTAAATATTTGATTAGATAAGGTTGGACTTGTTCCAGTAACGTTCCGAAGTTGGAAAGTCAAAATGGTTACATCGTAGGCATGCGCCCAGTTCAATATTTTAGACGATGAAGGTTAGCCTATTGAAAATTCGAAAGAAAAAATGCGTGTCAGATGAACACATTTTTTATGAGAACACTCTTGCTTGACTTTCAGATTTCTTGGCAATAGATCTATTTTGCCCCCCTACTAGTACCCCTAAGGCAAATCAAGATGAAACTGTCGCCAGAATGAGTAATTCTCTGATCATGCAAATTAACAACATGCTTGCCGGTGTTTTCAATCTATTATCATCTAAAAATAATGATAGAAAGGGCAATAATAGTTGCACCACACCCTAGTTGGAACCACAAACCTAACCTAACCTAACCCCCTATAACACCACAAACGATATACCACAAATCGATTAATGTTATTACCAGTTGATTTTATGCTTAATACCCACCAAAAGCTTACTAATAGAAGCTCTACAAAATGAGGAAGGCAAGGAATATTTTCTTTTCCTGAGCTTTTGATTTAGGCCTCTTCGGTCTCTCCCTTGTGTCACCATTATCTTCTTCCAATAAAAAGGGTGTTCTTGTTCTACCGCTATAATTTGTAGCATTGCTCATATCACAGACACGTTGACTGGCCACGGCCGAGCGTTAGTGTTTCTACTTCCTACAACTCAGAACTTGAAATTATCGATTCTCATTACAGCTGTGTACGTAGTTCACCTGTAGCTTTTGTGCCGTACACTGCAGATGAGCGTCCGGGGTCTCACACTGTCACCGGTACAAAGGGCCTGTGCATCGATGCAGGTAGATGGTGAAAGGGAAAATGTACTTTCGTTTTCGTGTAACTGCCCCAATATAATGCGGTGGTGCCGGGCAGAGTTGAGATCGACTGACTTCTGGAACCTTATAAATCAGAGCTCTTGGTGTAAAAGTCCGTGGCTTAACTGTTAAGTCCTTCAGCCACAGCAATCGAATGACGCTGCCTTCGCTCGTTCGTTTGCCTTCATTCCAAACGTCAACGTGGACGCAAAATAAACACGCCCTGTAGCATTCTCTATTCTAGGAAGACTTTCTGCACGCAACTAGTAATGATGCTGCGTCCTGGATACATCTAGTCAAGTTGGCGCGCGTTGCCTGCCGTGTGGCTGCTTCTAGTAAGGCCATTCACGTATAGCAAAGGGACAAAAAGACGATCATTAAAGTTTTTCGATAATGAAAAGCTCCGGCCGTACTTACCAATTTGGCTTTGGTCCCCTCCCCTATCTTTTTATCTCTTTCGCGTTTTCCTTTTCCCGTTCGTGTGTGTTTCTGTGAAGGTTCATGGTTGTGGTCTAGTTGATATATATATTGTAAAATTGATATACATTGCAACGTGAAAAGAAAGAAATAAGCTGTCCTGTATCACAGTTATGTAATAGCCCTCATACGATGCTAAATAGTTGTAAAACTCTGATGTCTGATGTGAGAGTTGAAAAGGGATCTAATCATGGTGTAGGGTTCGTACGGGACGATGTGTGAGGGCTGTGAAGGAATGTGAGGTGTCGGGTGTTACCGGTAGTTTGTTGTGGGGACGAGAACACAGGTGAGTTTGTTGAAGTGAAAACGGGATGGATGCCGTAAGAGTTATCTGTCTGTTTGGTACACGTTGTTTGTGCTAAACTTGAGTGTTACTATTAGAGTGCTTGCAACGTCACAGATAGAAACTTTACATAAAGCAAACAGATACATTTTGACGACCTCGGAAACAGTCAAAAGGTATCGCTATATATATATATATATATACGTATCCGATTTGGGTACACCTACAAGCTATCGATAGGACTGCGCGAAGATTAATGCTGAGGGAACCTTAGAAAATGTAAAGCTTGTCTCATTCGCAAATCCGCGTACAACTAATGACAAATGTGAAAATTACCTTCGGGTACTTCAACGACTCCGATGATTCCTTTTACTGTTTCGGAGAATCACCAAATCCACTAGTTTTTTTTTTTAAATACTCATCTACACGATGGATGATTGGTTCAATCACACATTTTCTTTCCCATGTTTCTAAAAATCTGTGCAAAAAGAGATATCTCAGCGATCTTTTTTGCATGCGTTAATAGTGTCATTCCTTATGGTCATCTTAATTCAATGAAATTTTCGTAAACACAGTCATTACAGATCGCTCCTAGGCTTGTTTCAAACCTTCCTTTTGTAAATGTGTGGACGCCTTTTTGATAGCGTGATGGATCCAGTTACCGTTGCTAAGTTCCCGCTTAGTGATATGCTACACACAGTAGGCCAACCATCAATACCACCACTTTATCCATTTAGTCTAAGACAATTTTACAAATTCTTAACTATATATGAATGGTGCACTATTTTGCTAGAAGACGTATAGTAAATATTTTAGTTATCTACGGCTGAATAATGGTCCGTAGAATATGTAGATAAAGTTCTTTAACGTATGCTGTCGACTTTCCGAAAAAAGTGCCATGGCGTGACCTTATCGTTGCTGAACACTGCACTCATTGGCTAGGAAATCTGGTTTTACCCACGATAAGCACATTCTCTAGACCGTTAATGAGGCCGATGTTCGCATCCAAGGAAAACAGCTTTTCGTCAGAGAAGTATTGAAGAAGACTTGCTATCTGATTCTTAGATGCACCGAGGAACAACAGGATCGACTGGGCCCCAACATTCTAACGTCCCCGAAGGGTGTCTGGTTTACTTTTGTGGCCTATGACGTGTTATCGAACTGATCATGATAGAAGGCTATTTGATAGATTGATTCTCAAGCTTGCTGTGCTTTTGACCTGCCGTAGATTTTTTAAGCTGTATCGGAGCCAGCTTGTGCTTCCTTTGCAGCCGCGTAATTATCTGTAATGCTGCGCATCGTCTACTTTGGGTAACCAAGAGTCGGCAAGAGTTTGTCGCGTACGGAGAGACTAAACAATAATTGTTTTTTTGCTTAAATACCGCTCATAAAGCAATGTTTTCCGCCATTGCTAAGAATTTCTTTACATCTATTTAACATTAGACCTAACCTAACCTAACCTAACAGCTTACGATGTACCGATTTCGAGTGAACGCATTCATTAATCTAAATGCGTCCAATCGACAAAAACCCCGAATTTTAGTTCTTTCTAACGTTTTCTCTGTAAAATAAAATGTGATGTGTGCCGCATCGCAAATAACTGCAGTGATAACATGACATAAGTACGTTTGTGTTTCAAATTCAAATCAGATAACATATTTTTGATGAAAAAACACATTAATTATTGCGTACAAAAACACATTTGCGAAATGTATGGAAGTTTCCTGCTGCAGGCAGAATAAAAAACATGAGAGCACAACTATAAGCCAGTTTTGCCTGTGAGATTGATCGCAGGCCTGTAATATGCAAGTACGCCAGCAGTTCAGCTCAGGGATCGGATCGTCAACTACGATACAGATAAGTTCCAGCGTTTGCATAGAAGAGATTAACGAGAGCGTAAACACTAGTAACTAGAAGTTCTCGAGTGACCACTTCTAAATCTGCAGACTTAACCCGAAAGGGATTCACTCACCCATAGATTTGTATCCAAACGGCCAACCAAATCAGCTTGTTATGATTTTTGATCCCACATCCCAATTTTTCGGTCTCTCAAGCACTTTTGTTGGGGTGACAATTTTTTCTCGTGAAATTTCATCCGGAATGGACCAAATACTACTACAGCAGTCAGCGACGAGCGAGAACTATGATAGTCATTTATGTCCTTATACCCCTGCCCGTTGCCTTATCTTGCCTGTCGAAATTAGCTGTTCCATTAAAAAGTAAAAACTCTATCGATGCTTATTAGCCGATGTACGTTTTGCCGAATCAACTGATTTTCTCTACTTTTCTACTTTAGAAGCTGGTCAGTAAGAGTTTGCATAAGGTAATGCTTAAACTAACGACTATTCGCGCAATGTATATCTAGAGAATTTCCTGCTCTTGCCGGTGTAATGATGTGCCTGTTTCAGATACTGTAATTAAAAAAGACCCCTTATGAGTTGCATCCGATTTTATTAAGCCTTTCTAAGCGACCAGCAGATTAAGTGCTTTCTTTAGTCTTTGCTAAAGTGTTCTCTGTTTTTTTTTCACTAATAAGTGTCTTGTAGAAAGTTTAAATCGATAACAAAGCCCGTTTATCACTAGTCTATATACCGCGTCGAGGTCTAGGAGCAGCGCAGGTTTTTTTCCCTTTTACACTTTTTTTGGGACCAGCTAAAGTCGAGACAGCTGGCGAAACGAAGGAGACAAAGGCAACGATAAAACATGAGACGCGAGCTTCTTTTCAGCGTCGTTATGTACCTCAGTCTTGTTCTCACCTTGACTGCTGCAAAGGTAACAGGAGTTCACTGATGCTGCCGCCGCCGCCGCCGCCCATGCCATGCATACGGCAGCAAAGGTCATCAGGCCCTATCCGCATCGACGAGGCCTTCCGTCGCTTGCTAACATACCTTTGTAGTTGCGCGCACTCTCTCTGTTTCTCCATTTCAGACGCACAGTGGCTAAAAACTTGACAAACTCGTCAAGCGACCCGCCTCGGTCCTGCTTTTACATGGCATAATCAGGCCTGTGGCAGCCGAGTCTCACACGAAACGACGCATATCATCAGGCACCAGCGTGCGTTCTAGCTGCAGCTCCATCAGCAGCGATCCATGGCGCATACGTTGCTATAGCCGCTGGACCAGGCAGTGTTATCACGGGCCGTTCTCTCGTCGCGTTCTCACCGCCATACAACATCCAAATACCCTTCTCTGCCCACAGTTCATTTCGTCGCCCCCTTCGTCGTGCCATGCATAACAATGTGTATAATGGTTAACGTTATACAAGTAGCAGCAGTAACGATGGTGGCAGCACGGGCAGCAACGTCGTCTCTGGCAATTGCTAAATGGAGCACCTAATACGCTATGGTGGCAACAATGAAACCAACGCTGTGACGCCAATAGCAGGCGAAACAGCAGAAGGAGACCGGCAAAGTGTGCGTCGCCGAGGCGTAACAGACCGGCAATAGACGCAACCGTCGTAGTGGCGAAGTAACGGAAGCTGTCTTGTTTCTACCTTCATTAGTGATAACGGCATTTATAATACAGGGACACCATAAAGCATGACTATAATCATCATCCTCGTCGCTATTGTATAAAGCAATGGATTGAGTACGTCGAACTCGTTATTGCTGCTACTAAAAGAGACCGAACCAGAAACTATACGAAGAGAGGGTGAGGTAACGGGTGATGTGGGGCAAACGAAAACGAATAAATGTAAAGGCAATAACAGCCAAAGCGACGTTTGCTCCCTAGTTCTAGTCTCCATACGCCTGACTTCTCGTATATAAAGCGCTTCTAGTCTCGTGTGGACTAGGTTAATAGTAACATAGGACAGCCTTCTAGCAACTGTCTACAACAGCCCTGCGTCGGCCGTGTAGCATGCTGGGACTATCGAACTGATGGCATCTAGGTCCTGACTTGCACAAAACGAGGGGGACTTGTGCGTGTCAGGGCTTGCGCCACCTTTCTATGCGATGGTGCCGACTATTAGCCGTATCTTTCACTTAACTTGACCCTTACAAAGCCATTGATGTCGCTGCATTAGATAACGTTACCCTAGCTGGTATGAGCGGTGGTAAGAGCTTCGGACGCAATCTTCGGCATGCCTATTTCTTCCTGGGTGGTTATCTGGACAAAAGTACGATACTTCGCTCAACCACTCTGTGGGGTGCAGTACCTCGAGGGGTGATGGAGAAACAAGCTAGAATCAAGTAGAGGTTGATTTGAGTGGATCGGTTCGGCAAACAACGCAACAGGCAAACATTCTTTACTGTGCAATTTTTCGGGTACCAGGGTTTATTAGTAAGGCAACCGGCGATAAAAAGACAGACCACTAGGTAGTGGACATATTACATGGAAAATGCGCTAAGTGATAATAGGTAATCGTTTATTGAACATTGCTAAATAACAGGCTGCTTTAGGCTACGATCCGTTCGTTAGAGAGATCTGGGCAAACGCTTATCAGTGGGCGACAGCTGAGCGATGGACGCGGTTTATCGCAGAAAGGTTTCCAAAGCGAAACGTCCGATATGCAGAGCTATATTTTACCGCCTGCCATGAACTAGGTCGCGTCAGATGAAATCTCTAAGGAACCAGCAGGTGCGGTCATAAACAGTAGGGGTGTTACGCTGCTTAGTTGACAGAATTACCCTAGATCAAATGTATTCAGCTGATAGAGGTACTTAGCCGAATTAAGTAAAAACGCTGTTAGGAAGAGTGTATGCCATTCTAGCATGAAAACAGACAGGCTGTACTATTTTCAGAAAAATGTTTTTTCGCATCGAAAAGCTTTATTATCTATGTGCGTGTGTGTGTTTACCTTCTAATACTAACTTTAGGACCATCTTCTGAGGCGGTCTGGATATGAAATCGGACAAACCTGTGGTGCCGACTTGCAGAAGGGTTAAATAAAAACAAACATTTTCAACTTTCGGTTTTATAAAAATCAAATTTTCAAAAAACACATCACACGTTATTGATAATAATATACCCATGTCGTCACTGCTATGATTTTTACTTTTGTCACCGTTACACAAAAATAATTTTCTGATATAACATACAAGGTACATTTAAATGGATCTTGTCAAATTATTCTGGCTACTTTCGTTTGAAAAGACTTCAAAACAATAAGAGTTACCCAGGGAAATACACAGTTAATCTATAATTGTGCCGTCAATAACTAAAAACAAACCCCGTCATCGTGAGTGTACATACATTTCGTACTGTTGATACGACTACATGTAAAATTCTCCATGTAATATATCTGTGATGATTGTCAAGTCGAAAAGGACATTCGAACTACGAGGCCCTTCATGACCTGACTGGCTGGCTGACTGACTGACTGACTGCCGTCGTGAGTAAGCCCATGAATATTCCCATTTGCGCATCCGTCAATGGAAGGAGATTCTAAATGAATGTTGTGTAGACCGATCTATGTGAGCTTTTGTGTGTGACTTTATGACTGTGCGATTATGTCCAACCTGAAAACTAATGATCGCAATGGTTCAGCGAGAGGCAGAGAGAGAGAGAGAGAGAAAGAGAGAGAGAGAGAGATATGAACCGGAACGAATCAATGTCCCAGACGTCCATAACAGATTTGTGAATTCAGTCACCGTTCAAGTACCGCTACTTCTTACCGAAATATTCCTATGGACGAAAGTTAAGCCTAGCAGCTTGTCGATGTTAGAAAACAAGGCAAATTTACCTGTTGGACGCGTTGAGCCTAGGGCGTGCTACAGCATTCGATTGTAGGACTCGTCGGATATTGGTCATTTTTTGATGTTTTATGTCGAACCGAGACCACTGTGTTCTTTTTGTTGGCAGTGCGAAATAAACAGGATCTCGTTTGGCGAACGCCATAACTTTTCGAAGTTATCCTGGGCCCGACGTTCAAATATCTAGGGGTAATATTAATTAATAGGTCCTGTTTTCTAATCAGTGAGGCAAAAGCTGAGAGACAAAATGAGTTTACAAGTGTCTAATAAGCATCTGTCGTTAATCAGATGTTTGACTGTCTATGTAGGACGAAGCGTCATTAAAGGATGGAATTGCTACGCGCTGATTAAAATTGAAGAAAATTTTGACATCCAAGAAAAATTAATATGTGATTTTC
Organism: Varroa destructor; assembly: GCF_002443255.2. Classification (NCBI taxonomy): domain Eukaryota; kingdom Metazoa; phylum Arthropoda; class Arachnida; order Mesostigmata; family Varroidae; genus Varroa; species Varroa destructor. The sequence goes on along the minus strand of NW_019211457.1, from coordinate 7,803,850 downwards.
ATACTACTATTTTAAACTCGATGATAAAATTAATCATTTTGCGAATACAACGGTTGACGTAGCCATACATTTTATCTTATTCAACGCATACAAGGTGTTATTGATATGAATAGAAGATGAGCTCTCGATAATGCAACAAATGAGGATCTGAGATGCATACGTAACGTCACCTACGCGACACAATGAATTATATAGCCGATGAAGATCTGAAGTGAACAAGCTATGTCTGTCCTCACTGCTAAAGGCCTCCTCTGAATTAATTTGTAAATCCTGTTCGTCGCCATTTAACTTAACGTAATAGTATGCATGTGGCATAGTTTAATATATATTGAGCTCTCTGGAAATAAAAAATTATTGTAACGAGGAGCTGATTTATTGATCGCTTTATTTAATGAAAGTTCTCCAACTGCAAAAAGACTTTTGCTCCACCAACCGGCATATATTCGGTCTTCGTATATATCTACGCGAGTATCGAATGATACTTGACAAAGTGATTCAGTATCTGAAAAGCACCTTTGCTAACAAGACCTAACACTTGTGCCCTTACCTGGAATATAAAAAGTTTTTTTTTTAACCTTTTTGCATCATCAAAGGCCACGTCATAGTTATTACGAAAGAGCCAAGTGATATCACGATGTTTATTCCGTCAGTGTACCTCCATTCCTACCTATAGCTGCGCACGTCGGTTCGCGCCTTCAATACGCCGTCTTACGTTGCGTCGCATTGTATTCTAGTACATCGCAAAGAAAGTGTCTAGGACGAATATGCCACTTGGCAAACGGTGTTGTCAATGGCGGCGACAAGAATACACCATTACTGCTACAAGCACTACCAGAACTTAATAAATATGTTAATGCCGTTGCATTAATGAGAATGACGCGGGCGCGTTACGTGACGCTGCGCTCTGCTATAGAAATGTACGTGTATCGGAAAACGTATAGCGGCCGTTTGTCTTTCTGGCTAAGGTGGCGGCACCTTAACTTGAACTCCTTAGAAAAACAAGATCGAGTGGAATGGTTCGGCTACCGGCGGGCCTTTCGAAGGATATGGCATAACATGTCGGCGACCGTGACAACCAGCACTCATTGATTCAGTGTCTTATAATTTTCATCATCGGTCTTTCGGCCCTTAGAGCAGTGGGCATGGCTTCAATGTCATTGATAGATTTTCGATTTGTTTATCTATCTTTAATGTTGTGCAGCTCATCCGAATGAGCTCAGTCCTGTGGCATTTAATCACGTGAGAAAAATAGTAATAATATTAATAGCACTAATAGTGAGAAGCAATAAAGGTCGAACGGCCGTGCGAGATTAGATGAGAACGGTGAGGAAAACAGTTTTCGCGGTCCATCGATCCGTCTCCTTTGTGGATTCGTAATATCGTGGTGTTTAAGGTGAAAAGGTAGAATGACGTACAAATACACGTCCTTCTACCGTGTTCTGTGCGCCAAACATATCAATGTAAACAATTACTCATTTTGCTATATATAAGTGAACATGACGACACAATGGAGGAAATATTAATTCAACAAATATTATGGCAGAGTTTCAAAGGGTTTGCCTTAGGCCTTTTGTGGTTAAAACGTAATTCGGTTACTCCTTGTGCATTGTGTATCTTTCAATGACTCACAAAATATTTCGTAAATTCAAGCACGAAGCCGTCGTTTTACAAAATAATTATTAGTATTCTAATGTCTACATTATGTGTGGTTCAACAATAACTGCAACGTTATGTAGTTCGGTAATACAAAATCACATTATATTGTTTAAGAAAGTGCACAAATCCGATATTTGACGACAATGCTTTCTTTCTACGTACACAACACTCTAGAATCCGAGCCATATACATAAATATGTATATGTATGGTGTATGGTTTCTGTGCTTGCCAACAGCTAGCCTGCTGCTCGTTCCAGTTTTGTCTGCTAGGACACGGCATGAGTTCGTCCTTCTTTATAACGTCCGTGCTGCCTGATGATAATGATGATGGAGGGCACTAACGATTGAGCTGACGGGCAAAACGAGTCCTGGCTATTTCTTTTGGACCAAGTCTCAACAAGTTTTAGCCTAACTATGTAGAGCCTGGCTACCGGTCATTATGCAGATTTCGTCACGACCGTTACCGTCACCGCGACCGAGAGAAACCATACAAGTGAGGCAACAGTAATAGAAGAAGAGTTTTTACCTCGCCGACATCATTTGTAAGCTTTATGCTACATGCTGGCCTTAGTGCTACTTCCTTGTCGTCGTAGTGATTTTTTCCCTCCCTTCGCTTTCTTTCCCTTTTTCAGGTCTATTCACGTGCCCTTTCCCTCATTTTTCCTTTTCTGTTTTACTTCGGTTTTGCGGTTCCGTTTATTTACTAGTTGCGTGTTTAGCATCTGCTTGAATTACAGGCAAACGATGTGCAACAGAGGGACAGCGCAGATACTTTTCGAGGAAGAATGGCTGAGGTGAAGAGCGTCGGGTCCGCCTTGGAACCGTAGACATACACGTATACACAAAGAAGGAAAAGCAGTGCCTAAAATGTGTGAAAAACGTCACTCAACACGTGATTCTCGCGATAAATTAAACATCAGTTTCACTATGCGTAGATCCGTGCAGAAATGGAAGGGTATAAAAAACCGCCGGATTCTAAGGCGGTACCATTATCATTGTGATTCCTTGAAACCGCGTGCAAAAACATGAAAGCTGTTGATTAGCAAATAGATTTTACTCCCAATATCTGAATCTGAGTGGTCACGTTTGTTTGCTGTGTATCGGATATTGTCTTCAGATCTCGGGTAATTATACGAAAAGATTGAAAACCATAAAATATAGCGAAGTAGCTATGTTAGGGTAAAAACTTTACTCGATTCTTGTTGACTAAACATTCGATGATAAAGTTCTATTGAAATCGACTGCCTTTTCTTCAGGGACATGTGGAAATTCCGAAAAATATCGCCAGCCATGTTACATATGCAATTTACGCCTTATATAAACAATACAATTATTTACTCGTTCCATAACCAATATTTCACAAGCCCACAGTGCCAGTGAATGCCTATAGAGAGATGTTATTTTATTCGCACTCTCTTAGCAGATTAGAGAAACATTGTCTCCTTCAAGCAAACATTGTTTGGGAAACAAAATTTCATTTATTGAAGATTTGCATCCTGGTAGGACTCGCAAATTATTCATGTGTATCTCTTGCGTAGTTGTATCGTGCTCCAATATCGCGGCAAAAGGGACTCCCTTACCAGCGTTATTATAATAATCTGACAAACACACTTCGTTCGTCGCGAAGTCCCTTCAGGCCTCAGCAGAAGCACAGCTCATATAACGCTGGTGAAGGCCGCTTGCGTCAATGAGTGTTTATCCCTTCGATCTCCGTCTATCCTCGGACTTCGTAGCCTTTACGCGCAGTTCGCTAAGGATGCACTCGATGATACATTGTAGATGGGCTTTGCGTGTACTGCACTCTAATACTATTAGAACTCGTGCTGGTCCTGCCAAAGAATCAGGCTGTGCCGATGGAGCGGCTTGAAACGACTCTTCGTCCGAGCCCAAATACGAGCCTCCGCAGAGCTTCTCTGCTCTTGAGCTAACTTAATCGGACGATGACGACGATCCCGGGGTGTATAGCCGAAGTCTTATTCGTTCAGTGGCCCGCTGTTGCTTCTATGTGTGTGGTTCTCAAGATTTCTATAAATCATGTTCTGCACTAGCTCGCCGACCACCTTCGCCATTGCTGCTACGTCTGCTTCAGCAGAAAAGTAGTGCGCACGTAAGAGAGAGAGAGAGAGAGAGAGAGAAGCGAGTCAGAGAAAGGAAGAACAGGGGCAAAAGGAAGCGTTTCCTGACCTGCTTTGCGCGTGTTCCTGGCAAGGTCATCGGGGACGGTTAGGAGATCGTAAAATTATTGGTCAACCGACCGAAACTATGTCGGGTTACGTTAGCTCCTTTTCCTATGGATAGGATGAAGGCATAGGCAACGATGAAGAAAGGTTCTTGTGATCCTGCCAGTTCTGCCTCCCCACCCCTCGAATCAGACGTCTATAGAAGTCAGTGACGATTGTAGCGGTATCCGGGCCTTCTCTTCTGCCCTTCACTGAGTTCATTAAATTCCTCAGTTGGTCCATTGGAGATGGTGTTTTACAGCAGTCATATTACACGGGTATTATGATATTTTACCAATAAAAGCGGAAAACTAACCTTTTCAATAGCTACACTGATCATCTGTCTGTCTAGCGAGAATAGGGCACTGGAGCTATACAGCGACCGTAACCACCATACAAAAGTGGGATAATTGATCCTTGTTTATTAGTGATATGCCTGTGACGATATTGTCCCCTATTCGTTATTATACAAGATAAAAGATAAGTGTTGACCACTTCAAAACTTGATACTATCGTTATAGTTACTCTCTTTGCTCAAGCGCTTGAATGCACCTTCTCGTTTATTGCATCAGAAACCGATTCAACAAGTGCTGTTCGTAAACCACCGATCGTATCCATCACTCGGGCATGTAGTGATTATCGATGGCTTTCACTGCATACTAAGAGACAACGCCAGCCTATTTGATTACGTTTTCCGCCTTCACCTGCCTTCACAAAACGGAGCCCACTCGGTGAAACAGTTTCCTTGAACGGGTTGACTGACTGAGTCCCGTTCATTATTTCGCTATCTCCCTTCCTTCGAGACCAACGAGTATAGTACAGGAAAGAAGCTCAAAAGACGCTAGTAAAGGGGATGAAATACTGTTGAAATTCTCCTAGCCTGTTGTTTTGTACTACCTCAAAACGAACAACATCGCTACCACGAGAAAATTCTGGACAAAGACCTGTTAGACTCGAGCGTCGTATCCAGTTTTGGCATGAACGAACATTGCGAAAGGTAGCGGAGTGGACATCAAACGAGGTGCCTGTATTTTTCTGCTTTTTTTTTTATCTTTCGGGCTTTTCTTCCTTTCTGCGTCAGGCGTTTGGGTTCATTTTGTAGCCACAGACTGCGCGCCTGGCATCGAAAGCACTTCAATCTTGGCTGGGTCTGTTTCCCCAGGGATTGGAAAGCGAGTACAAAAGTACTGCACAAGTGTCTGTCCAGAGTACGCTGAGGTGAAAGGGGAGAATTTTAAAGGGGCGATGAGAGGAACCACATCGTCTGTTCGCCCTCCAAGCTGTTAAATCTGAGCTGTTGAGTGCCTGTTTACTCAGACGAATTTGCTGGTAGAATTGTTGGAAACACCGGCAAACGGCTCTATCATGTTTTCAAATGAACAGCTCCGAAGAACAGAAATCTCTTCGATCTTGATAATATTTCTTCCATCTTAACCTCAAATTGATTTTGAGTTATATAGACTTTGCAGAAAGGAAGAGAGGGCAGGGGGGTGAACTTGTACAATTTTCTATTCGCTCGACCTATTTGTTCCTTCATCTGAGTGCAAAAAAATTCGTGTTATTATTGTAAAGATGACAATGTAAGATCAAATGTGAGTATTTGAACATGAATGCCAGGTACCATTTTTCTACAGGTATTGACTGTACTAATAATCACGAGGTAATGAACATTATACACTGAATATCTTTGACAAATGCGTCTTAGGCATGTAAACGCCATCAGTGTTATTATGGACAATAGGTAATGTTTACGTCTACACAGGACGCGTTCAATAAAAAAAAAAGACCTCTGCAATTATTATTACAACATACGAGACATGTGGGATTCTTCTTTGTTAACCTTAACGCATGCTTCTCGTCAATTTTATATTTCGTTGCTCGTCTGACGTAACTCGTGTTCGGGTTTTCAATTCGACTCTATCTGCGGAGCATTTCCAGATTACCATTTGCGAGTTCAGCCTGTATAGGGAAGACGTTATGTTTGGTAAACGCGGCCTTCTTCATCAATTTTTCTAGGTAGAATTCTTGATGCACAGCTTCAAATTTGAACAAAAGATGTAATTCACAAACGAGAACATTTTAGTACTATTATTTTCCAAAAAAAAAGTTTGACTTCATTTGATTTTGCGTTTAAGGTGTCTACTGGTTACTCGTTTACCTCTACGGTTTTCATGTGACGTCCTTTAATTTTTACGGATTAACTGGGACTGACTAATGAATATGTTAAGATGTTTACTTAACTAATCGAATAGTGTAACGTTTAGCAGGAATAGCGATACTTATCGATCGAAATAATACAATCTGTGTTGCATGTCCCCATAGTCCCCCCCACCCCACACACTGCGTTTGGACAGTTAATTATAATTATTATATTATAATTGCAAGGCAGTTGCACCTCTCTTTTTGTTTGTATCCATAAAATTAACGTCGCATCTTCTATATCCGTCTTTCTACATGAGTTAAGTTGGTTACTATTCATAATATGGTCAATGAGACACTGCCAATAATGTCAAACACACCAAATTCGATTAAGCACTACAGTCTGGCCTACGATCTTCTGTCCTCATTACTTCACCTTCGATGCGAAAGCTCCCGCCAGTCATCCAGTGTCCGGCTAACATGTCGACCCACAACCTCCCCTCGTCCCGCGTCGTGTTGTCCCAAACTAAACCCCGTACGTCAAAGTGCCGTAACACAAACGTCAGCAACGTTCTTTCTAGCCAACACGATTTCCTATATCCATATAGCCCATTCCGACAACGCTATGCCTTGACTTGGTCCTGCCGGCGTCCGGGTACCTAAGAAGCTGCTGAAGAATATGGTGACTCGCCTAGTTCCATAACAATGGCAAGAGTAATAGTAGAAATCACAGCTCTCTGAGCTCAAGCTTGTCAAACCTTTGTTCACGGACAACAACAGGGGGCGCTCCAGCAAGTGCAAGTCTGATTGCAGAGTTCTCCGCGGAGAATACTCTGCCTGGCAATAAAGCAAGGAGCATACGAACGAGAGCCTTGCGCAAGAGAGTAACGATAACAATAAGTCATGCTATGATTTAGCTAGATAGCAAGTTGGCAACTCGCGACAACTGATTCTCCGATACTGATGACATACATTTGGATGAAGGTTCCGACTACCGGTGGCAGGAAGTGACTTGGTCGACCTCAGCCTTTAGTGTTCCACGCAGCATACGAGCGCTCTTGCAAGCCAAGTCAAACCGGAAATGGAGCTCATCATCTCGAAGACTTGAGACTCGCAGAGCCGCAGACAGACACACCGAGAAACTGAATGATGGGCCAACGGCTGATATAACTCTGTATCACTGTTACGATGGTGCGATAAAGCGGTACCGAGGCACCAAGACAACGTGCCAGTTGGGAACCAGATCGCGGTAGAGATCCAGAGGCGTGGGCAGGGAAATTAGACTATGCTGTTTTGGACCATGACCTTTTGTTAGCATGGACGGCAATTAGATACACAATATGGATATAGAGCGTAAATAGTAGAGGAAGTAACCAGGAGCTCGTTGAGGGGTCTCCCATATGATGAACCACGTTGCGATAGGTTGTGTATACCACATGTATTATACGCAGGATATGAAACAGCAGACTCATTGTGATGGATCGCGAATGTAATTTTACGACTACATGATAATGATCTCTACTATAACGGTATATAATTAGCATAAAGAGGTTTTCGTACTGGGCCGTTCTACAAATTCTGATGTAATTGTCAAAAATTGTATGTTCCCTTGACTTAATTTTTGGTTCTAAATTAGTTCAGATTTTATATATATGAGAGCAAGTGACGTAATGCAATGTTGCATAACCTTGGAACAATTTAAGCGGTGCAGGTTGTAGAAGTAAAGAAAGATTTGGCATCCAATGAGCGGGCTAAAGCTTCGGATTCTGAATGGTGAAAAATCAGTTGCTCTAAATATAAAGCATAAACTATTACATGCTTACTAGATGCATATTACTACATGCTATATATATATATATATATATATATATATATATATATATGATCTTTTCGTTTAATAGCCAACGTTTTTTATTTTGCCATCGCGGGTTACCACATTCTGTCTGCTATTTCTACCCCTATTACTAGATTGCAGTGCTTTAGCTGAATATTGAAGGACAGTTTAACCCAAGGAACATTCAGGAGAAACCAACCGCCAGGCCAGTTGGTTGAGGGTTGGAATTGTGGTCGTATTCTTCTCCCCACTCCCAGTTATATTTGCTACCTTCCGTCTCTTGTATGATGTAACTTTCGCTCCTGTATATCCCACGGCCAATGTATGTTCGAGAGCGCATATCACTTATAAAGACATATCTATACGACGCCATGTTATTTTATGGAATATTCAGTGCATAAAGCTGCTTATGGCTTTCTTGTGGAGAGACCTACACAGTCAACCATAGCCCCACTATGACCCCTATGCCCTTTTGTCTTTTCCATAACAACCAAAATCGCTAGTGTCAATGGCTTAAGCCATTTTTGCTACTAACATTCCCTATGAGGATTGTCTCTTCATAGTAATACGACGGTGATCATGTGCCTATCTCAGATTTGCTTCTGTTTTCAAGAGGAGAAGCTATTTCCAGTGTATTCCAGGCCTTGTTCTCAGTTATTGTATCTGTTCAGGGCAAGCTTATTTCGCCAACAACGCTATAATGATCCACGCAGTCAGTGACCCGTCGTCATTTGGGTATGTGTGTCAGTCTATGTTCCTTCGCTAGCGTTTCAGTTGACCTTGACAGAGAAACTGTTTACTGAACAGGCAAAAAGCGAGCAGGCTCAAGTAGTGCAATAGCAACAACAATAAGTTGTTCTGTAAGTCAAGACCTATTTTCAAGCATGGCGTCGACTCTTTTTCCTGTTTTTTTTTCATAGTTGTATCATTTCTTCTGACGTCTTGGCTAATGGTTCATGTGTGAAGTTGTTGAGAGCTGAAATGGGGGAATAAGATTTCTATTCCTTAGTGACGAAAACAAGCAGAAGATAGGCCATTGCTACTACCGGCCAGTTCGAAAATATGACGAAGAGACGCGCAACAAATACTATTATTAACATTTGATAGACCAGTATTGTCTCACAATTAGGCGTCCAATTCCGTGATGCATATCAAGCTTACGTGAAGGCCAACGAGTGAACTTCGCTGAAGAGGATTTTCTGTAAAACTATAAAAATAGTTTTTTTTACAGAAAATTTTACAGAAAAATCATGTATTTAAATGTTAACTGTGCTTATGTGTAGCATGAGTCTCGACTCATCGTATTATACGTAGCAATGGCATATTTCGGGACAATAGATTAGGTCCAAACGCCTAACGCCATTAAGGTAGTCACAACGGATACGTCGTTTACATTGAACGAAACTGATAAAAAATTGCTCGTATCACGCTAAACAACATGTGACTACGAAGCTAGATGCATTGCATGCCACCTCCCGTAGACGTGTCATGAGAGCCTCGATAGTTGGAAATTCATTTTCAGCCCTAGAAGATCGGCCGAAAAACGAATTTTTGAAGTACACACAAGGTATAAATTTTAAATACCATATATCGAGTAATATTGCGTTGCTGGGCCTATTTGCCGGATTTAGATTAGTAGAGTGCTGTTTTAAATTAAAGGTTTCGACCTACCGTTGTCTTACTCTTGGCCGCCTAAATGTCATCAATCTTTGTCACAGTCTGTTATGAGAAAAACGCTTATTCCCATCAGGTGGGCAGTCAAAAGCACTTTTTTTTTTTTATTATTATCAAACAAGGACTTTTTCTCATTTAATTGTCGCAAACTTATTGCGAAAGCACTGACTTTATGTTAACCTTTTTGTTTTAGTAATACCAACAAAACCACATTCTCATAGTGAATTCAAAATAATTAAAATACTTTTTCCATCAGCTGCTTGTGAGTTTTTGTTTTTCCGCAATTGAATTCGCAAACTGGGTTTGCGGCATCTAAATACATCAGTGAACTTATAACTCTATTTAACAAACTGTGTTTAGGTGAATAACTTTATGCATCACTCAGTTCTTTCCGGTACATGAGGTAACCAACCAATCGGAAATTTCTGTGTCTGTGAGTGCTTCTGAATCAGCAGCTCGCTGGGCTCTGAGGTACGATGTTGCGATGAACGGGTTCAATGAAGGATTATTTTGCCTGGACACTAAACACACCCAGCCCTCGCCTGCATGTTTCGCTGGTCTAAGGATTATACCTAGCGTTATGAAATCATTTCCAGGCTTAGTGGGTTATAGCACAAGAGGGAGAAGCTTACCAAGTAAACGGGAAATCTAGGAGCGGAGAAATAAGATTCAGGCGTGAAGAGGCAACAAGCACGAATCTATGTAGCCATTAATTAATGTTGCTCAGTGAAACTTACTAGAACTTGAAGTATTCGACGAAATTATGACAGATTATTTGAAAAAAAAAAGTTATAACTTTGGGAAAAAATTTCTGCTTCTTAACTGATGTCAAGAAAAAGGAACTCATCAGGGGGTGAAGCTGCTTTTCCTGATTCGGCTCATGCCGTTCATATTTTCAAAAAAAAGGCTACTAATATGACCCGATACGCAACAGAATAAGTATGCATATATTTAAATGTTTACTGGCGCTAGCCGTTTCATTGTGATTGCAGTTATCGATCTTTTGGAAATATTACGGCCATCGCTTTTGACAACTAAGATACAGTAAATGCTTAATTACGTAGACGCGCAAACAAGACTAGAATAACAAAAGCTCAAAAACTAACGATTTTTACAATATATAATATATTAATTGTTATGGTAACGGGGCACGTAGGGTAACCGTTGCGACCTAATAGAAGAATAGGCTTGGCCACGGCTAAATAAGTTGTTATATAAACTTTTATAGGAAACGTCTTGATCTTTTAATAATAAGACCATCTTGAAGAATTCTGTGGTCGTAGTCGAACATTCTTCGCTTAGCGTCTGTTTTTACCAGTTTTCTCTCCACCTACTTCCAGATGTAAGGCAAAGACCGTAGATTGCTTTACCTTTGTATATTCTTAGATTAAATGGAGTCTGTAGTTCTCGTGATACCACTATGAACGCCAATGAAGCGTGAGCAGTTTGAAAAATGCTGGCTGCTGTCTGGAAAAGTGATGTAACGGAAGCAAGTGCCAGTACCGCTTTGTAGGCCTTTAAGCCATAGTAGGGTTTAAAGTAAATTATTCTAATAACTGCCAAAAGTTTTTTTCTTTTCTAATACTCAATATCTGAAAATTAATGGTTGATATTAATGGGTTAGCTTTTTGCGCACAATACTCACTATGACAATAGCTTATTTAACACGGTCCTACACTTACGTGGAGTATACACAAGATTTGACGGGTTTGGAGATACGGTTGATTGTTTATGATCCAAAACGATTCAGTATACATTATTTCTAATATACGATTTTGAATTACACTTAAACGGACCTTCTTCATCGTAGTTGAGACAAAAACTGACTATAGGATTTGCTTAAGGTTACAGTTTTTGAGAGCTATAACCGAAGTAATTACTTAATATAGCATTTTATAAACGTTATCTGCACCAAGCAACGTACAGAATACGTACAAAATAAACATCAAAACAAGTCTTGTACAACCGTAAGTAAAGCGAGACTTGGGCAAAATATATGGCATGAATCTAGTGACTACTTCAAACTCAATACTAACTATTCCACCGATGAAATTTGCCCTTCGTTTTCTTCGGATCGCATTATAAAGAATAGCTCGTATGGCAGTATTTACACCCGACGCTACGCTTATTTCAATACGACTGCCCTCCGTAGCATACATTTACGCTTCGATCTCCTGCCTTCGTGAGCTAATCCTACGAAATTCGTTTTTGCCACCGAATGCCAAAAACACGCGCACAACCTCCGCCCCAGGGCACTTCCATCGCACTTCTATCTATTTTTCTCCCTGTTTCAAATTGGTTCGTTGCTCGGGGGCCGACCTAATGCAACCCCAAGTTCTAACGTTGTGTCGTCGATAGGAAATTTGCAAAGAAAATTATCGTCGACCTTGACCACAGAAAAAGCCGCTTCTTGTAACCGAAGTAGTACCTCAGTATCTCAACCATAGCCGTTGTGCTAATGGGATGTCTGCTTAACTAAGGCAAATGTTGCTATTAAATGACGTTCAGCCTAACATATCTGGTAAACGAAAGCATGCATGCTGGCGAAGCACTACGAGCGCATTGGGATTGGGGAAATCGTGCCTAGCGGTGACTTCACTGAAGCTAGTAAAGTTTGTTGAAGTCTAGGTGTGACCTCATCTACGTTACACGGAATAGATGGCTGGAGTGAGCCGTATTTAGAACAGATCTACTAAATGTTTTAAGAGCTAGATTCGGCTTTAAGGGTATAGTTTCGGATGAATTGGCAAAATGGAACCGTGCCATGACTCAACTATTGGGGCTCGTCCGTTATGTATCTGCTACGGCTAAACATAAAAGGCATGCGGCTTGGTTAATTAATGATTGGTTTTTGAGGAGATTGAAGAGGTTTTCTGGATATTATATTAGAGGACGGTGTCTGTCAATATACTGCTCAACCAAAATCTGCTCATAACCGCGCACTAAGGGCGCCATATGATAAATGCGGGTATGTTAACAGAGTTAATCGCATACATGAATACCACTTATCAGCGGAACGTACTCAAATGTGTAAAAACAATACTTAACCCCTTCTACTTATGCAGAATGGAGCATACAGATATCTCCTGCTTCTCCATATAATCTAGAGCCCTTTAGCACGCATAGGATTTATGCACGTCCTCTTTTGTTTTCTCGAGTACAACATCTACGCCCAGACAGTTAAGTCAGTTCCAGACGCTATAACAGAAAACCATCGCTACCATTTTTTAAAATTCCTCTCTATCTACCCTAATTTGGCTATTCATTTCTTTATGGCCATAGAAAGCAATAGGTGAGCGGAGGTAGGAGGCCTAAAGTCCTTCTGCGCACACCGTCTCTTTGCGGTCGAGTCTTTTGTTTGCGTAGTGCAACCCCCTGAATGGTGGGGTAGTAAAGCATAGCGTACGTACTTCTCCGTGTCTGTCGTTTTGCTGCCGTATGGTGCAGTCGTAGAACTGCCGTATGAATGTATATACCAGAATGCGGTAGAAGAACCTAAGACGACAACAGCAGCAATAGCGGTAAGAACTGTTTCTGTCTGCGGTCCGTGATCACTTCAGTTTCTTTCTGCAGCTGGTCTACCTGCGTTGGTAGGAGAACATTAGGGTGGGTTCGACGCCAACGGAAGCTCAAGTTTTTGCCCGGTTCTGAGCCAAATCCGCTGTTGTCACTGATGAGGAAGGTGGCAGTATAACAGCCATCTTAGCATTTACCAGCCAAGCAGCGATAACAATGCAGGCCAGTCAATGGTTCCCGAATAGGGCTGTTTTGTTTCTTTCTTGCACTAGGTGCTCCTTTGAATTCGATAGCTGCTCACCGATCCTTGCACTTCCTCTAAACCCTTCTCACATATTAAATAAAGTTAGACCAAAGGCGCTGTGCTCTTTTTATGGCTGTAGGGCAAGAATACCTATTTTCGTTTGGTGCCTCTGAACCCCCTCTAAAAAACGCAGATTACTCTGCCAGAGTGCCCATCATATTGCCGTGTAGCTGCACGTTCCGTTCTTGCTGCGATGATCGTTACCGTCATCCCGTCGTTAGAGGCTCCTTGCCATTTTTTCGGTCTAGATTAGGGTGGCTGGAAGACGAAGACTCTCTCACAATGATTTCCCTAATAGTACACGTAACCCATCTTTCGATGTAATGTCGAAGGTTATGCTGCTCTAGGATGTGTTCCTGTGACTGTATAAACGCAATATTCTGCTAGAAAAAGAACAACATCAGAAACGACAACAACATTATTAATACTGTCTAGTAGGTAGTACCTCTATCACGAGCATAAAGAGAGGCACGGCATATAAGCGTGTATTTCATGGAGGCGCAGATCTTACCCACTTGCCTGCTGAACGTTAAAAGCAGGTTATGAAAATAGCAAATTACGGTTTGTTGACAAGGCACGGCTATCTGGACGGCTTACGACAACACACGGAAAAGCCATCAGGCATAAGGTATCATTATGGATATCTTGTCATATTTCAAATGGATCATTCCTTTCTTATAGCTCATCTCGTAAAGCTTCTTTAGGTCATTCTTAAGTGCCTTTTAGATACACCAGAGCAGATCAGGGTGCACGAGGGTAAATAGGGGTCCTACGGAACCGCTGTAAATATCACCGTAGACGTACGTGACTCTCAATGATGGTATAGCGGCTCGCTTAACAAGGTCAATGCTCTGACAGTCGAGCACGTTTTGAGCCGTGATTTCATCGTACTCGGAGTAACCTTTGCGCGTCAGATTTAGTTTTTAGCTCCCTGATATCACGCATATTATACATAAGCGCGCGTGTCGTCAGATATCGAGTCGGCACAAATTGCCTGTGACCTTCTGTGACCCTTGTGACTTACTATGAGATTTAATCTTTTCATTCATACACGCTAATATGCATGCTTTATATCTGCCTCGCTAAATTCGTATTTTTCAGAATCAAAAGAGGTTACTCATATCTTTTTATATATGTCTCTCTTCTACCAACACGCTGAGTTGGTCTTTTCCACGACCGCTCGCGCGTGTCTGAACACCAATCGCCTTGTTAAGTGACTAGCTTATTGAAGTCCGTTCCTACAACCACCTACTCTTTTGCCTTTGCAGTTTTAACAAAATAAGTATTTTTCTTTTTCGTCCATCGTTCCCCGGTATTTTTTGTTTGTTATTTGCATATTTCGATGAAGGGTAAAAGCTAGGCCACTTATTCCTTTAAGACATTCCTTGAGATTCTGACTGAGGCCTGCTAACTCTTTTGTAGGGTTACGAATATTGCCACTATAAGCCGAGAATTCTGTTCATGATACCGTACGTTGTGTACGTAGGGTTTGCTGGCTCTACGTACGTCGACACCATCAGAGGAGGTTGAGGATCGGAAAGTCAATGTCAAAAAACTCCGGGCTATTTGTTTCAAAAATTGTAAATAAGGACTATTATAAATTTGCTTATTTATGCATGTGATAGTAATATGTTTTTATGCATAACCACATTATAGTTGAACAATAAAACAATATCAAGTGAGTATAATACACTCAACGCTACAGAAAATCCATTGCTCGCTCCATTGAATGTAACTAATAGTAAGAAAGTAAGGAAAACAAGGGGGATGAAGGGACGCGTTGTGCACTTTTATTCTTATATTATTATATAAGTGTTATGCGTACATAACGTGCATATGCACGTACATATATGTTTTCTTAATAATTTTTGTCATACATATAATACATATAATAGCACACGCAGAATTGCTTTTGAGGGTAAATAAAAAAATTCACACGTGACGTCCAAAGCAAATAATCGAGAAGCTAGGACTAACTGAATGAACAAGTAAGCGAAACACATAGTCATGGCAACATGGGACGATTGCTTTTGACGAAGGGGTGTTTCTCAAAAAAAAAAAACCATACCTAAGCGTAGCTGAAGTTCTATCCCCTACTACTGTAGAGATTGTCAACGCAATCTAAACGCACGTACGTTCAGAGTGTAATATCATGAAATAACCGTAAATAACAAAGTTACCTAATGAGGATTTAGGTTTTCTTGGTTAAGTACAAACTGGCTAACAATTATTAGTTACTATAATTATTAAGTAACTTAGTTTAACCAGTACGGCAGGTACCATTTTTAAATGCGTACGAGGTGTATACAAAAAAATAATGATAGAGAGCTTGGTAAAAACCATCCCAGTTAGATCAAATAATTAAATAAGCCCAATAATCGTTTATTTGCCAACATTTCCAGTAACTATCTGGCAAGGTCTGAAACTGAGAGACTGATGTACCTATTAATAGGACATGGCGTAGATATTTCATAAACGTTCTCTACTTGTTAAGTTCTACAGGCGTATATAGATAATGCAAGCGCAAATACCCTCCAGCAACACTGAGCGTGCCAGTTTCGACAGGTGACATTGTATTCGTATTTAGGTGATACTAGAAATTCATTCGCTTCTTCAAGGCCGGTCGACTAATGAAAGTGGAGCATTTCTATCTATCTTATGGCGGTGTATAGTGTAGTAGTATAGGAAATCTAAGAACAGGAATTCTAGATGTGAGTGTGATATAGGATTATAATAACAACTTCGGGCCGGCGATGTTTCAATGGTTTCGATAGGGTAACCAAGGAAAAACGCGCCGCATGAGTCTAGAAAGAGCTTTCCCTTCTGCAATACTTGACGTTAGTGTAAATTACTGGCAAAAAAAAAGGTGCTGTCAAAGTCAAAGACACGACTTTGGACCGCACAGAATCGAGTAGTTAATTACATTCACGCAAATGAGTCGGTGCTTACGTAATGCGGTGCCTTTCTGTGCACTCCTGGCTACAAAGTCAATTGTTTTCGCCGCCATCGTTATCACAGCAACCGTTTACAGTTACACGTATTTTTCGTACTCTTTTGATGATGCCTATATCGCCGCTGGCAGACACAGGATAGAATTGAAATCCTAGGCCAGGGGAGATCGAAATCCTCAAGTGCGTTTTCTAAATGTATTCTCTAGAATAAAAGTAACAACGACTTTTGCTAAATGAAATCGATATACAACATGGGGCAAAAGTCTCTTGACGATCCAAAAAAAAAACACTTAAACGTTTGCAAGTTTTCGTTTTACATCTCTTGAAGTACCAGAACACTAAAGTGTGGCAGAAATTAGAGCAAAAAGGTAAAGTGAAAGTTTAAACCTTTTTTTAAAAAGTCAAGATACTTTTACACCATTCGTGGTGTGTGTATAGTGATAAAAGTGCTGGTATATGTATAGAATGATGTAAAAATGGTGTAAATGGTGGTAAAGCAGAGAGAAAAAGAAGCAGACGTCGCAAGTTCGACGATCGCCTGTTGCGATCCCTTTAGGTATGAACAATTTATACTTTTTTATTTCAATGCGTAAACTGTGCACACCATAACGAGCAGACCGTTTTTGGACAATCAATTATTAGCAATAGACTATCTGTAAGTTTTCGATTAAAAAAAGTTTTGGAGTCTCCTGAATAATCATTCAGATTTGAACACAAATTTCTGAACTATCAAGCAACCGATCTCAGATCATCGTCTATAATTTTAACATATCGCGCTGCACACTTGGCAGTTGCACTTTGTTTTCTCGGCTTGAAATAACCAGGAGGGTATATAATTTGACAAAAAAAAAACATCACAGGTAGGTGGGCAATTACAATAGGCTATTTAAAATGGTCCGAGGCCTCGAAATACTGCAGAATTGTTTCTAAAAACTCCCAGCTATCCATTTTGCCTCTCGTGGCGTCTCTGTTGTCGTGCGAACTTCGAGGTATTATTCACTCGCTAACCGTTAGAACGCGTACGCTAAGGATGTCGCTTAATTTGAGAACGTTTGCCCATAGGAACAAAGAGAAAAAAAAAAAAATAAGGATCTTTCAACGGCATAGAAAATTTTTCTTAAGTAGCCTACTCTTCCTCCGTACTCTCATCATACTCTAAAATCAAGGCATCTCTGATCTATCTTTGCCTATTTTGACAAGTTTGCCTCACCTTCTTTTTGTTTCGCTCGCCTAACCGAACACATGCGCGAAATGTTTATGCCAAGGCTTTAACTGTTAGATCTTGCAACGGTAAAACAATAGGAAGCACACGAAGCGGTTGAAATGTGGGCTGAACACCAAAGCTGAAAGCCTTCAATCAATGCAGCAAAAACGAAACACTGTTAAAGATAAGCTAAAGGTGAGACCTTTGCGTGTACCAGGCGCTAGGCCTTACCCATAAACCTGGGCGTTGCCAGACATCGTTTAGGCAGGACGACAAGGACCGCTTGAATTATTTAAACTGGAATAAGCAAAGTTATAGGTAACGTTAGGCAACTGGATAATGTTAGACTAGGACGCAGGGACGACGTTGGAGAAATTCAACAATCGCTGCCATCCGCTTTCCGGTCATCATGCGAACTGCCGAGGTGACGAAGCTCGTGGCCACTTGCATAAGCAGATTCATGCATACGGTTTGTGTGAACGGAATGGATGGATGAAGAAATGGAGCGCTATGATAGGAAAACCTAGAAACGGCAAGATGGTTTTGCTGGCATCTCTCGATGGGCAAGTCAGTGAGGTCGTGACCCGATGGGTCTCTCTTTGTCGACATCAGTCGGAGGGAGTTTCACAAATATGCCCCATTATACGGACTATGTAGCTGTACGGAGAAACACGGAGAAACAGATATATATGTCCCAAACGGTGGGTAAATGCATTCACCTATACCTGATTAAAAATAATTTTTAGTTCTGGTAGATATTAATTACAGACACTGACGCGGTCTCTTCGCGGGAGATGAGCAGAATGGTGACATGTTTGTAGAGTTTCAAGGGACTGAAAAAAAAAACATCAAAAGCAAAAGAAAGATTGAAGCAGCATCTGAAAGGATATGTGTTTCTGTGTCTCCTGGGGACTGCTTGGGCAGAACCATGATAGTCGGACAAATGCAACAAATATAGTTGCTTGACTTTGGCCGTTCTAACTACTGCTGTGTTAAATATGACCAATGACAAGCCTGATTGCAGAAACTAGGGTGTCCTGCCCTGCAAATTTACTGAAACAGCAGTCTATAGTGCTAGTTTACTGTGCGATTCATAGAGGTCGTAGAGGACGCAATTAACCATGGGACGGGCACCCTGCGTGTTCTAGTAATTACATTTTGAAATACCAAAGTCAACACCTTGTTTGTGGTCAGCTTCATAAGTGATGAAAGTGTAGGCCTTTCTGGCCAAAGTGGGTCATCGTTGATCGTTTCGCAAGAGACATCTACATTGTGGTCGGTGGACGCTAGTTCAAATGCACAGCGGTTAGTTTAGTGTGTAACAATACTTATGCTGACCACGTGCGACTGTGAAACGAAGATATAAAAAAAAAAAAAGCCACACTTTTTCCTAGAGGCATTTGAGCTCGGCAGGCTCATGGTTGATAAGCCAGCCTTGTTATTACAATGGAACTCGTTTCTGCTTGAGGCTTTACCCACAACAACAATGGTTATAATTTCAATAAATAATGCTCAAATATCTCCTAAGCTTTTTAAGTATCCAAATTGAACGTCAATGGAATTCACTCGAAAATCGTGGTGCATTTCGGTTGAACGTTTGTTAATACGATGTTGTGAGACCTATTTGAATACCGCTTGATATGAGAGTGCTAAATAGGCTACACGACGTTGCGGTGGTTGAGGTTCCTATTGAATTATGACCTCGGTCCTTACGTTACTCAAAATGGATTCAGCTTTCAAGCTCGAGTAACGTAAGGACCGAGGCGCCGTTACCCAACATAAAGTCAACCAAAAATACCTTCACTAACTAGACTAAGCTTGAAGCATTTCAAGGCAAACAAGATCGATATGTCGTCTCGTCGACTGTACAGTATACAGTACTATATTTAGCACGGGAACTACAAGAAATCTACGGCGTCATAGCTTTAACCGAATCCATAATAATCAGCCAGATGGGGGGCTTTTGCTCAACTAACACCTAAAAATTGTGAACAAACCAGCTTATGATCCTGTGATATGGGATAACGATCCGTCTATAGTTTTATGTAAATAATTATTTATCTAGTGTTCTTCTGTTTGTGCAATCCATACGAATAATTATATTATTATTATTAACACTACGACGATTGAGATGATTGCCTATGTTTTAACATAAACCCATTTGCAGGTGTAAAGAGGGCGTACCGATGATACCCTTCAGTAAGAACGAGCGTGCCGAATACGAGCATTTATTGACAGTTATTCTCTCCATTGGCGACCTGAATCTATTCCAAGCGGAGGAAGAAAACTCGATTTTTTAAGTACATTTTTTTAGTAAGATTTTTAAGATAAGCTTTTTTTCAGATTTACTAAAAACGCAACAATATCGAGTGCAGATTAAATATATCCCAATTGTCTGATCTTGTGCACATTGTAAGTGTTTATATATTCTGATGTTTTTAAAAATGAAAACATTTCCTTAATATGAAAATATAAAATTCTACTTACGTCTAAATCTTTAAACGTGAAGCTCTGTGAAATCCGACTTCTAAGCTTGACCGAATCTCTCTGAGACTTTTGACATTATCCAGAACGTTATGATATATACATATGTACAAATGAATCAATCCTAGCTCGTATTCCGAGAATATATGAAACTCTATGCAGGTTAAACTTCGTTAAGTAGTTGGGATGTGTGTTCATCGATTTCTTTTGTTGTATTGTTTTTTGGTACAGCAGTGAACGAGTATTTCTTTGCGTTTTATATTTCACCTATTAATTGTCCATCTATGAATACATGTATCACCCCTTTTGTTAGGCTTTCTACGTTTTTCAAGTCTCAATTTTTCTTCTTTCTCACTCCTCTCTGTCTCGTTTCTAAAGTAATTACTGCCCGTCTAATGTTAACATTCCAGGGAAAAGGGGCTCCTCCAATCGATACATTGGTTCTTCAGATCCGCTTCCGATTCAACCCTGTCCTAAGACTAGCTCTCGAAGGTCCGGCTCGAAGCTGAAACGTCGGTGTCCGCGTGTTCGCTTGTATCTGTTCCTTACTGAAGAGACTCACGACTATTCGGTTAGACCACGGCATCCCCATACGTTTAGTTCGATCTCAGTCGATTTCCAGCAAAGCGTCTATCAGTTCAGTTGTATTGTCTCGAGTTCAATATTGCTATTATTGTGAAAATTTTAACGGCTTACTGCTTTGCCACGGAAGGTTAATTGAAAGGGCCTTCGCTTGTCCTGTCAGATGTCTGAACATTTTCGAGTAGCGCCATTTCCCCCTTGGCGCTCTATACTTAGTCGATATTTCAGCAGGACCTCATTTACACTGGAGAGGGATAGCATGCCTCTGTCCTGCAACATTACTGCTGGCCATGTCTATAGAATTAGTCGTGGTAGGAGAATTATCTTGATATTTAGGGGAACATCATTCCGTCATGAACTTCGACATAGAAGCGCCGGTAATGGCGAAAAATATTTAACAGTAAGAATTATGGACTTGCAGATGTAATAGCTGCGACATATTTGAACGTCAGAGCCGGCTTTTGGAGCTTTTATGTATTCTTTATGTAATGTTCGCAGATAGCTGGCTGCTTTATTTATAGCAGCATAAT
>NW_019211457.1:7776373-7782657 GCF_002443255.2 Varroa destructor | reverse complement strand
TATATACATATACGGCTACCCCGGTAAAATTCAATGTCAGGTAAACTGACTGTAGGGGCAATTTAGTTCGGGGGCTCACTTCATTAAATCTTGTTCACATTTTGTTCAGGGTGCTTTTAGAGTTAAAAACAAGATAGGCTTATAATAAATAATACATTACGAAAAAAAAAAAAAAAAATAGAACAAATCTCCTACAAATCAGAAAAATTCAAGTTAATTTTTTAAATTATTAAGAAATTTAAGAAAACTCTTAAATCCGTCACTATTTATACCTACTATATACTATATTGACACCGCAAGAGGACACTATCTGGTTATCAATATACGTTCAACAGTATTCTCTTAGATCTATGTGTGCGCAGTAGCATATTCTATAGGTATTTCTCGAATTTTTTTTATGCTTGTTCACCATATTGTACCATAGCTAACTCTTGGTTGTCCTATTTACGACAGGCCTTGATACGATTGTTCTCTCGAGACATACACAAACGGACACTAACTTGACTTGAATACTTTTTCTATACGGTCACTATATTACCTTAGACTATCTTATTACAACTGTTTTACTATTGCCGTTAGCGTTTTGGTATTCTTTCTAGCGTTCATACTTCCAATACTGCATATATAGCATTTCATCAATGGCAGTGAAATACAAAACGGTATCAGGATCCGGAACAACCTACCCTATAATCCGGTACCATAGATATGTGCGATACATCGTTATGGAGCGATAGTAGCTGTTGTAACACGTGTTATCTGTAAGAAGTACCGATAGTGATAAGCTAACGACAGTAATCTCTACGGTAGAAGAGCGCTAGTAATTAGGAATACCGTAAATGTTTCTTCGAACAATCCTTGGTATTGATTTACTGTCGTTTAGCATTAGATACGAATATATGGATAGAGCGACAAATAGACATTATTCCAATAACAAAATAACCATAACAACTTTCTTATTATATTTACAAATATCTGTTGAAAAAGGTCGCCGCTGGCGCTTTAAACTCCAATGACAACGATTTAATGAAACGATAATTAAGTTTAATTTGATTTTTTTTTTTAGTGTGAGAGCGCTTGTGGATGTCTACTGGAGATTGGTGAATATACCGAGCAACGGGGCCTTCAGCGGAGCAATAGATCGTTATTGGTGTAACAATTTTAAAATGGAAATCGGGAGATTGAAAGGCACAAAAGAGAGGGTCACGTCTCATGATGATCAAAAGAAGAACAAGTTGCTGCGATTACGGAAGTTTTTTGAACAACTAGAGCACGGATAATGTGCTTCCCGATTGCCCAACATACGTGTTAGCTAATTATACCGATCACGCTCAAGATACAGAAGCAAAGCAAAAAGGGAGGAACAGGTGAAATCATACGCGGTATACACGTGAGATAATTTGATCAGTTTTCCCAGGAAAAAACCCGTTCGGGGTACATTGGGCCATAGACGAGGAGCTTTCATGACCACAGCAACTTGTTCTGCAACTTAAGCTTCTAAGGCGCAGTCACATTCTTCTGATCTTTAATTTCCCGATTGGATTGCACCAATAGAAAACTGGTATGTTGCAAAAAGCCATCTTGTCCAAACCTCCTTCCAAGTAAATCTTCGACTGATCGCACCGGCGCTTTGAACTTACCACCTACGAAAAACAAAAGTTGAACCACGTTAGCGTTGATTTCCAGCATGAACCATATATTTGTTGCTAAACTTATTATTTTCCGATGACGCTCAACAGGCATATAGCCTTAAAAAGCAAATAAAAAATATTCCTAAACTTAATATAAATATTTACCAACTTTCGCCTGTCAGCGGAAGGTGACTTAAAGTAAAGTTATTATAATTTTTCAACCAGTTGAATAGTTCCGGACAATCAAATAATAGCTCGAATAAAAGTTACCTAGCGTGTAAGGCGATCCCCCGGCGACTGCCGACTACTCTTAGCCGATGAAAAAGGAGTACTTCGATGAATGAGCTAAGGCACTGAATATATTCAGGTTTGGCAGTTTAGTACCGGCGTTCAATGTACCGGTGTAGAGGACGTATGGCTATATGTATCACATTCAGTGTCAAGGACCCGTTTGATATTGCTATGTTTCCTGCCGTCCATAGCAACAACAGTAGCAGAAGTCAAGAGGCAAAGCCATTATGCAATTGCTGGCTACATTCATTACCTCGGTATTTACGGTAGCTCTCGAGCTCTCCATCCCGCATACTCCTACTATTGCTTTTGCTGAGCATTCATATGCACATTACGACATATACAGAAACAGGGTGGAAGAAATGGACGACATAAGCACACTGGTACATTTTCCTGAAAAGAACCTAAGATACTAAACAGAAGGACGATTGCAGAAACTATCCTTGTCATAACTTCTAGAAGAGTACACATAATGGATAAGTTGAGTATGTTTTTGTCTGTGTGTCAAAGAGATGCAGCTCATAAATCTTTTCTTGTTTGCAGTCTCGAATGCACAAGTAGAAATCGGCGATTAGGGCTTGGTTAACGCCATTAGGTGATTTATTGTGTGTTAAACACGTTCATAATTCAATATACCTCAGGTTTTTTTTCACGATTGATGGTTCACCCTAAACAACATCTCTGTACAAAAACACGCAAGCTAAACACTATATATATATATGGCAAAATCAATGAAATGATTCCTTCGTTTGGCGTTAACTTCGTACGATTAAAAAGCTTAGAAAAGGATTAAAAGCTTACGGTTGATGCACTGAGTCTGCCATAAAATCAAGCTCTTTCACCAGTTAGCTGCATGGTATTTATTATTTAGATACATGTTCTTGTTCTACTATTTTGAACGTAGAGGCCGACTTTTTTTGTTGTAGCCGGTAGTGCTGAAAGCGGAGCTAGAGAGAAGTCGAGTACAAAAGACGTAGATAAATAAGGCACGATTTTGCCCGTCGACAGATATTCCGGCCAACTCTACCGCTCAGTTTTTTTTCAGTTAATTAGACATACATAGGCAGAATTCCATTGTTAAAATTCTGAGTTGATTGTGCTGATAGCAACTGGTCTAAGCTAGGGGACGATCGGCTAATCGCGGTTTTTCGTTACACACTAAATATCCTGTATAAATTATTATTAGTTAAAAGTCGGCTTTTACAGAGAGAACCGAATAGTCATTGCCATCGTCTTATAACATCGTCCAGTGCATCTGGCATTGTTACGAAGCACTCAACTTATAAAAACGCAGGATAAAAGTCACGCTCGAAAGATACGTGCTGACTCAATCAGGAGCCGCCAATATGTGGCTCCTTTTTCACATTGTACATCCGGTACTTAAGCCGTTAGACATTAGTTCAGATGGTCGGTTTCCGTCAGCACGAAACGATGCGTATCTACGGCCCCAGATTTGAACCTGATCAGCACTTGTTCGAAACGTTAGCGGGCAAACACTGCGCTATCACAAATTCAAGGAAAGCTAATGACGTTTCCGTTTACGATTTTCCTGCCAGCTTGTTCGCTAGCAAATATCGTTTAAGCAGGAGGATACTGCTGTTGCGATTACAGTTTCAATTAACGGAACGTTTTACTTTAGCTTTCACCGCAGAATGACTCGTTAACAGCCAAACAAAAGTTGCCATTCGCAGATTGCATAGAGAAACGACAACCGATGTTGGTCTCCAGTCGTTAACATCAGTACGTTACTACTAGCTACGTTAGCGCACGAACTACCCAACGGCGGGCTAAGGCGCTAGACTGGACTAAAGGAACCGCTTCCGCATATGATAGTGTCCCGCTGTACTTTCTAACGATTCAACGAGTGCATTTTGTCACCAGTCACAGACGAACGGCAAATGATTCCAGCGCTTGTAAATGGCTAATTACTGGGTCGGCCCACTGATAGCTGGTATCAAAAATGTTGCAGCCATCCGACTTTGTGGGTCGCATTGTTTATATATGACAGGCGCGTATCCTGCGACGAGTTCTACACTACTAGCGCTATACGCCCGTTTGGTCATCAGGAGGAAGAAAAAGGACCGTTTAAAACTGTAACAACGACCATATCGATGCACGGTTGACGGCGGGGCACGCGAAGGGGCAACGGACCGGTTCAATATGATTCCGCGCGTGAACGAGGAAAGATAGGTTAGCCATTTCCTGCTGAAGTTTAGTCCTTAGCATAGAGCTTGTAGGCGGATGTTAGGTAATTACGCTCACGAAGCCCTATTAGTTAACTGCGTAACTCGAAGAAAAGTGTTCGTGCCAAAAAAAGGGTGAAGTTGCGCCTAGAATTAAGAAGACGAATGTCAAATAAGTTGGCGAAGTATATTTTAAAAAAACGCACTTCTTTGACACGTATTGCGTACATATGCTGGGTACAATTTATAAAGACAGCACAACGCAAACTAGAAGTCATATATGGCTTAGATGTGTCGAAGTTTATTCCCTAAATAATAATAACGACCTTTATTTTTAGAAGCACCAGCTATAGAGAAGGACTGTAAACATGAATTTTTACATTATATATTCCAAGATAAGAGAACATACTGTACATTCTGCTTTGAGTTTATGTAACAATAAGCGAATCCTTATTCGAAGGGGAAAAACAGTGCAGTTCATAGAAGCTGCAAAAACGGGTTTCTCCGGTACCTCTCACAACTCTTAGCGATCAATGACATCAGATAGTGTAAACGGTTAGATAACTGTTGTCTGTCCCTTGCAGGCCCGTGTCTTTGCCGGTTTCCCGCCATCAAACGTAATCTCTCTTCAGCTGGCTAACTTAGAAACCAGGTACAGCTCTAGCTAAACCGCGCACTCCTATATCGCTTCTGTTGAACCACGGCCGACGAAATGCCCGAAAAAAGGATTTACAATAACGGAGAAAAACATCTTCACAATGAACTGAATTCGATCAAAACCCGGAGAGGACTCGAAGAGAACATCGTATATAAAAACAAAGACTATTAGTACGGAAAACACAAGACGCTGTAGTCATAGAGTGTTCTGCCTATTGTCCGCATCGAAAAGCAGCAATCCATATCGTAAATATCAAACAATTCTCGTTGTTTCTATATTGAAAATTCAGTTTCTTGTAGTTTGCATATAACCATGTTGTGGCCAGGCAATAAATAGCACTCAGTTGTATATCGTTCACTTACCGACTCGGATATCCTCGTTTATTTCTTATTTAAAGTTCTACCCTGTTGCTCCCCTACATCCGCTTTAGCTCCGGTTGTGTGGCAAGTCCAAGTTGTCTTCGAGATAGCCAGATCGAAAACTTTGTGCTTCCTTGATTCTCGCCGGTAAACTTGTAGCCTCTCAGGGTGAAAGTTTCTTTGCAGCCCCGAGTCTTTAAATTATCAGCCTGAGTTCATGTCGCCAAGTATATCACAGTCGCACTCCTATTGTGCGTATGGAGAGGTATGGCAAATCGGATGGATAGCTGCCGTGTATACTGATACCGATACGTATTAGGCAATCATATTTTTTCTTTTTTTTATCTAGTATTACGCCGACGTAGTCTTTCGATATTGAGATTACGATATAGTACATTTATATAGCACATTGTATCATATATATGAAACGACGCGCGAAAAATGTAAATACAGATACTTATCGTATTGAATAAAAAATTACTTCTTTTATTCACACATATGTGTCGTTAACCGAGTTCAAAACAGGGGTCCCTGATCTCTTTTAATATAACTATTGAATAATAATAGCTCGAAGAAGCGTCGACTAGTTTCGAAAAAAGATCGACCTGGGACATATACAGACATACACAGACTATTTGTTTTCGGCGTTTCGGTTATGTGATCAGTTAATGTGTGTATTTGATAGGTACCGTCTACACCTAATTAACTAGCATTATTATTTTAAAAATCGGCGGTATTTCCTGGTCAGTTCTATTTCTTAGTAATAACATTAGTTAATATTATGTACCACACCTCAAATACGAACCTAGCACCTGAATCTTCTCTGAACAATTAGAAATCACCGTTTATTTACCATTTGAATACACACGTATATGCACTTCGTTTGAAGCAGTACTTGACACTTCACACATCATGAGTACAACTCCAAGCTATTCTCTTACAGTCGGTTAGAAGGTGTAAGACTGAGTTTCAAACAAAACCTTCAAAGGAGTCGATACGTTTTAACGCGAATCCTGTGCTTATATAGGGTGGCACACGACATTCGGCTGTACCGTCAGCTTTGTCTTTGACCTATTTTTAGACCTCTATCGAAAAGTAGTCGTCCTTATAAAGCGATAATCAAGTCCTACATCTATATAGGGTCTCGTAGTGGACACATCTAACT